>NW_007246808.1:90489-124598 GCF_000164805.1 Carlito syrichta | reverse complement strand
ACCCCAACAAAAAAAAAAAAAAAAAATTAAAACAGCTCAGACATGGTGACCCAAGCCTGTAATCTCAGCACTTTGGGAGGCAGAGGTGAGGAGATTGCCTGAGCCCATGGGTTCGAGAACAGCCTGGGCAACTTGGGAAGACCTCATTTCTACAATAAATCAAAAAATTTGCTGGGCATGGTAGTGCATGCCTGTAATTCTGAATACTTGAAAGGCTGAGGTGGAAAGATCACCTAAGCCCAGCAGGACGACGCTGGGGTGGCTGTGAGCATGCCACTAAACTCCAGCCTGAGCGATGGAGTGAAACCCCAACTCACAAAAAAAAAAAAAAAAAGTTAAAGCACGCTAATTCTATTTGCTGGTACTATAGTACTGCTGAAAGATTTCAAGACATTTGATAATAATAAACATGCAAGCATAATATTGCATGCCAACAACAGGTCAGTAAAAAAAGTTCATAGTGTTCTGAATTTTTATTTAAGCAATGCCTTTTCTACTAAAGAAGGAAATAACCTCATAACATAGATCTAGAAGTAATGGGAACATGACAAAATTATCTCAAACTTAAACCCAAAATTAAAACATTCCAAATACTTTCCACCCAAGGGAGTACTGAAAATGGTGTCATCCTGCGATTAAAAGCATTATACAGCTAGAAGTATGTACCTGATAAACCAACAATTCTGTCTTTACCTCTTTTTTGACTCGGGGTCACTCTGTTGCCCAAGCTAGAGTGTAGTAGCATGATCATGGCTCACCACAGCCTCAACCTCCTAGGCTCAGGCAATCCTCCTGCCTCAGCTTCCCGAATAACTGAGACTACAGGCATATACCACTATGCCTGGCTAATTCTTTTATTTTTTTTGTAGAGACAAGGTCTCGCTATGTTGTCCAGGCTGGTCTCAAACTCCTGGACCCAAACAATTCTCCCACCTTGTCCTCCCATAGCGCTAGGATTACAGGTGTGAGCCACGGTGCTGGGCCTTTAACTCTATTTAATGAAAAAAGTAGGTGAAATAGCCTATGAAAGGTTACTAGATTGTTGACTTTAAAACCTTGGAACCACAGTCAGTTAAGACCTTTCCTTATTGCTCATATAGGTCATACTACTATCTGTTCCTGTTTTTCATGTTAAAGGGAGGAAGTTACTTCCTTGCTGTTTCTATGTTGTCCATGAAGGCATAAATGAGATTTAAAGACTAAAGACACTTGTTTTCCCTAGATCTAAACGGAGTCATCTGCGTGTTTGTATGTACCTATATGTATACACACACCCCTTCAACAGACTTTTCACTGTTACTGTTGCCACCACACAATGTCATTCTTATCTTAGACATTAACTGTGTCTAACATGTGCCAAGCTCTCTTCCAGGCAGTAGGTATAAGCAGGAACAAAAAATAACAATCTCTGCCCTCCTGGCATCCACACACTCTGTATTACATGATAAATGTATAAACTGTAAGTATGTCAGAAAGTGGGAAATGCTTAAGGAAACAAAAGCAAGCACAGAGGGGGAAGGATAAGGTGGTGTCATCTGCAGTGTGGCCAGGGCAGCCCGGGGAGAAGAGAGGACTAAAGGGAAGGGAGGGAAGTACCCAGGGGATGTCCTGAGGAACGGCTTTCCCGGCAGAAGCAGCAGCAAGTGCAAGGCAGGGAGACAGGATGTGCCCAGAGTGTTCAAGGAACTGCAAGGAGGCCAGTGATGTCGGGCAGATGAGCATGGGCCAGGCAGCAGGAGATGGTGTCTGGGTGCTAATGAAGGTTGATAAGAAGTGGCTGAACTGGCAGGTGTGGTCGCTCATGCCTGTAATCCCAGCACATTGGGAGGCCAAGGCAGGGGGATTGTTTGAGGCTGGGAGTTTGAGCCTAGTCTGGGCAACAAAGCAAAACCCTGCCTACTTCCAAAAAATAAAAATTAGGCGTGGGGGTATACGCCTGTAGTCCCAGCTTCTCAGGAGGCTGAGGTGGGAGGATCATTTGAGCCCAGGAGTTTGAGGATGCAGTGAACTATGATCGCACCACTGCTCTCTAGCCTGGGTGACAGGGCAAGACCCTGTCTCTGAAAACAGAAAGGAACAAAAAGAAAGGAAGAGTGGAGCAGTAGACAGAAAAGAAAGTGAAGTCAAGAAAAGGCTTTTCGTAAAATGAAAGAAGCAACACAGGTCTGTGCCTTTGGGGATGATCAGCAGAGGAAGACAAACTGTTGCAGGTGCCAAGTCACTGCCACCCTAATAATGGTCAACACCAGATGAGCATGACACAAGAGCTGGCCAGGCACCCATGTCACCTCTGACAAGCTCTACTGAGTGTCTGGTTCACAGAGAATTCATCACATTTGTACATTTTCAGTTATTTACTACCAAAGTTGCCAAAACATACATAAAGCCAAAATATAGCTTAAAATCTAAGGAAATTTTACCATGGTTTCTTAAATTGGGATCTAAGAGTTGCTGAGGGCTTATGGGTAGTCTCAGGAATCCATCAATTCTATTATTACTTTTTAACTTTATTTTTTCTTTTTCTTCTTTTTTTTTTTTTTTTACCACTCAGCATACTCTCCCTCCTGCTTCCTAAAAGGAAAGCAGGAACGATCATCAATGACAAATGAAGATCGCAAAAAAGCAACACCAAATGTCTGTTTCACGCTCAGGAGAGAATGCTCCATCTCCTCCTCGTGGTTTTCGGTGCTCTACACGATCAGAGAAACTTCTCTAGTAACAAACTATAGAAATGATCCCTGAAAGTATAGTCTTTATTTTTTCATTTTGATAGACATTTCTAAAATACCAGTTAAACATTCCAACAGTATTCAATTTAAACTTGGAATAACGTAGAACATCAGTCAAGATGCCCGTTATTCAAACTTTTACATTTACAGCTAATAATAAAAAACAGCTCCAAATCGCTGAATGCAAAGAAAATCTGAATAAAGAAATTGAAGACTAAAGATTCAAAAGACAAAGCTTGCTGACAAAGCTCCACCGTTGCCCGGAACAAAAAGCCCCACAGGTGACAGAAAACGCATGGGATGGGATGATATTCAGCAATAAGAAGGAATGAAGTTCTGACACATACTACCACACGATGAACCTCAGAAACACACCACATGAGACAAGAGAGGAGCCAGACACAAAAGACCACACATGTCCGATTCCATTTATGTGTAATGTCCAGAATAAGTAAATCTACAGCAACAGACTCGTGGCTGCCTAGTGTGGGAAGGGCTGGTGAGGAGGGAGTGACTAGGGGGCACGGGACTTCTCTTTCAGAAGATGAAAATAACATGAAATTAGATGTGGTGCTGGCTGCACAGCTTTGTGAAACCCATTGTATTGTACACTTTAAACAGGTGACCTTGATGGCATGTAAATTATATCTCCATAAAGCCGTTAAAAAAAAAGAGGCTGCTGTCCTGAGCCCAACACCAAACACAAAACAGTGGAAAGTGGTGATCCTTTTAAATGTGCAGTGAGATAATTTTTTGACTTATTGTAGAAATGAGGTCTCACCAAGTTGCCCAGGCGGGTCTCGAACCTACGGGCTCAGGCATAATTCCATAGAATTAGAGAAGACAAACCAGATGATCAGTCCCCTAGCTTCATTCACCAGGCAACTAACTACACTACACTGATAGTTTCCTAAGACACTGCTAAAATGACCGTTCCAGGATATAATTGGTAAGTTACTTTTTCAAGGAGGTTAAGAATAGAATCCTAAGCTGGGCTCAGTGGCTCAGCCTGTAATCCCGCGCCTTAGGAGGCTGAGGTCAGTGGATTGCCTGAGTCTGCGAGTTCGAGACCCGCCTGGGCAACTTGGTGAGGCCTCATCTCTACAATAAATCAAAAAATTAGCCAGGGGTGGTAGCGTGCACCTGTATTTCCAGCTACTTGGAAGGCTGAGGCGGAAGGATCACCGGAGCCAGGCAGGTTGAGGCTGCGGTGGCCAGGAGCAGCCACTGCACTCCATCTGGGCAACAGAGTAAGATTCCAACTCAAAAAAAAGAATAGAATCCTTCCAGGAATGCCTATTAATATGTTTCAATTGATTTCTTCCTTCTGTATCCTGAAAATTAAACATACCAGGATGTGGACACATAATGTCCCCTACCAGAGTCCTACCTCTCCTGTGTTTTGTTTTTGTTTTTGTTTTTTTGAGTTGGAGTCTCACTCTGTCGCCCAGACTGGAGTGCAGTGGCCACTCCCGGCCACCTCAGCCTCGACCTGCTGGGCTCTGGTGATCCTTCCGCCTCAGCCTTCCAAGTAGCTGGAATTACAGGCATGCGCTACCACGCCCAGCTAGTTTTTGATTTATTGTAGAGATGAGGTCTCGCCAAGTTGCCCAGGCGGGTCTCGAAGCCGCGGGCTCAGGCAATCCACTGACCTCAGCCTCCCAAAGCGTGGGATTACAGGCTGAGCCACTGAGCCCGGCTCCCTCCTGTTTTTGAATATCTGATCACAAACATGCTGTAGGGCAGAATGTTCCAGTGTAGTGTGTGGTAACTATCTACCATAATTTACTCCTTAGGTTTCTAGGTATTTCCTATCTGGATATTAGAACATTTTTATTAATTCCAGCTTTTGCTATATCTATCATGCACATGTTTCTGAACTCCTAGCCTCACCTCACATAAAAAATAAACCACAGACTGGGAATAACAACATCCTCATCCCAAACCAAGGATCTAGGGGTAAAGAATTCCAAGAATTTCAAGCAACTGACATAAAACAGAACAAGCTCTGGGTAATTCATCTTCATTGGTGTGTCCATGTGATCAGTTCCACCCAAAGCAACACATGGCACTTCCCCACAAGGAAGAACAACACAGTTAATAGGACTCTCTTTCACAATGGAATGAGGAAGAAAACCAGGATGTGGTTATGGATATCACTGGCTTAGTGAAATGAGAAAGCAGCAACACTTCATTTGCATTTCATGACCCCAAGGCAAGCACTTTCCCTCACCTGCATCCAGTTTAATACTTAACCTACCTTCCCTTTCGCCACCCCTAACCCAGCATCAGAAAACAAACAGGATCCAGCACAAGGCTGAATGGCCCTTCCTTTCCCTCTAAAAGCTGGATTTGTATAAGAAAATGTCAGAAGTTGCGGTTTTAACTGCTAGTGCTATCTACTGTGAACATCCCACTGACATGTACTTGAGTTGCTTAGTACAATCCTCTCCACAAAGTGTGAAGACAAATGTCCTCCTGGATAATACATGCCTCCTCCTCCTACTTCCTCCGAGAAGCACAGGGTCATTTCCTGATGAACTCCATTTTATTCAGATTACTTTTTGGTTCTACATCTTCACATAATTCAATATGATTTGGTTCTACAACTTCGCATAATTCAATAATGATTTTGCAAAGGCCCATACATTTGAAGTGCTTGTTTCCACAACAAAATTAGAACTACGTAAGAATAAAATCTGGCAGCCAGGCTCGGTGGCTCAGCCTGTAATCCTGAGCTTTGGGAGGCTGAGGTGAGTGGGTTGCCTGAGCCCGCGGGTTCAAGACCGGCCTGGGCAACTTGGCAAGACCTCATCTCTACAATAAATCAAAAAATTAGCCGGGTGTGGTAGCACGTGCCTAGTTCCAGCTACTTGGGAGGCTGAGGCGGAAGGATCGCCGGAGCCGCCGGAGCCCAGCAGGTCGAGGCTATGGTGGCCGGGAGTGGCCACTGCACTCCAGTCTAGGCGACAGAGTGAGACTCCAACTCAAAAAAACCCCAAAAAACTGCCCCAGCTAGCCTAGGCAACATAGTGAGACCCCATAAAGAAAAAAGAAAAAAAAAAACCTGCCCCAGGCTCTTCACTACCTGCCAAACTCCTTAGCACAACTTTCAAAACACAATTTCTCATATAGTCACATTTCTGGTTCTTCCAAACTTTCCTCATGCCTTTGTGACACCACAATCAGCACTTCTCCCACCCCCAGACCTACATGTCAATTATTAACACATTTGTGATAGGCAAATTTTCACTTTACTGAGAGCAGGTGAAAATAAAAAAAAATCAGAAGCTGGTTGCCACAAACTTCTATTGTTAAACACAAGCAAGATGGTCTTTTCTAAATTGTCACCTTTTTAACAACACTGTTGAAAGTTGCAGATATATCCAGTATTTGCCTCAGACACCACTCTGACTAGCATTCCATACTTTGTATTTTTATTCAGATTATAAACCCTTAAAGACAGTCTTTCACGATGAGGTAAATCACATCAGCGGCAACCAAGAACAGAATTTGGAATGATGTGAATTCATGACAGTGGTCGCGAATGAGTTAAGTTTATACTATGTGATAGGTAGGCATGAGAGGGCCTTGTGGATACAGAGTTTTTAGCATGAATATATAAGTAAAACTTGAGCTACCATCAGTCACAACTGCCATCAACGCAGTCTAGTAGGAGGATCCAGGCCTGTGAACAAGTAACTGCAACCCTGTACAACAGGGTAAGTGCATGGCAAGTAGTAACTGAGAGGTGTCTGAAATCAGCATACTGAGAATGAACTCCAGGTGGACACACTCAGGCACAGAATAGAAGGAGAATCAAAAGAATTGGTTAAATATGTTTGCAATGATGAAAACTAGTTTGGCCTTCTGGACCAAGTTCTGGATGTAGGGCTTTGCCTGCATTCGGTATTCAAAAAAATACCTTCTTGGCCGTGCGCAATAGCTCACATCTGTAATCCCGGCACTCTGAGAAGCTGAGGCAGGAGGACTGCTTAAGCCCAGGAGTTTGAGACCAGGCTGGGCAACATAGTGAGACCTCATCTCTACAAAAAAAATACAAAAATTAGCCAGGCATGGCGGTGCTCACCTATAGTCCCAGCTACTCAAGAGGCTGAGGCAGAAGGATGACCTGAGCACAGGAGGTCAAGGCTGTGGTGAGCCAGGATGACTGCACTCCAGCCTGGGGTACAGTGAGACCTTGTCTCCCTTCTTAATGAAATTAGCTTTTGGGCATTAAGGGTAATGAGCAGAATGGCCACCGCATGCTGCCCACACTGGGATGTGGGCACAGGATGACAGGGGGGAGAGGAGGACTGCACTGCCTTCCCTAGGAGCCAGTCTTTCAGGCCAAACCCATCCTGAGTGGTTCTGTCTTCCCCGCAGCTAACAAGGTTCTTTCTCTCCCACATTTTCCTGGTGCACTCTTCCCCTTCATACCATGAGACCGCCACCCATTTCCTGAAGCTTCTTATACAGACCGTGTCCACTGGCTCCTCTCAGTGATGCCCTTCTCACCCACACGTTTTCTTCCTCTAAGGCACCATAAAGGTGAGAAGTATGATGGACAACAATGCAAAAGCCCCACATCTTCAGTGCTTCTCCAACCTGGCGCTTTCTCTGGGGTATTCTCCAGAATGGCCTCTCCCTATGTTCCGTATCAAGAACAAACAGGTTTTCTTTTTAATAAAACCAGGCATTTTTTGCCCTAATTGTACTTATTTATTGAGAATAGGTAATACGTATGTAATGTGTAAAACTCCAGAGGTGAGCTTCAAGTCAGTGACAAGTTTAAAAACAACAAAAAAGGAAAAACCCCAACAGCACAAATGAATATAGAGAAAAGCCAAGCACAGTGAATGAGTCCCTCCTCCCAGAGAGGACGTGAGCACCTCAGCTCTCTGTTACTAAAACAAGACTGCTTTCTCCTGTCAACAATCACGTGGCCACATTCAGTTTCAGGCCTTGTTTGTTTGGAAATAGGAGCTCATCTGTGAACCTGACAACTATATGTAATACATCTAGAGAAAACACGTCATCAGTTCTAAAGAGCACAATCTTTTCAGAAAATTGAAAACACAACTCAGGATACAGTATGAAGTGTGGGCTTCAGCACAGCTCTTGGCTTGTCACGGTCCCGTGCCCACATACCAGCCCTGGCACTAGGCATCTTAGAAAGCATTACTTAGCTTGTGAATGTTAGCTTTTTAATCCACAAACTAGGGATAGTGATGCCTACCTCACTAGGTTCTTACAGTGATTAAATTTAAAACATTAAATGCTTTGATTTCTCCATGACTTTAATCTTATTTTCAGCTTTCTTTGTGGAAAGTTTTCATTTAACTGCAGCTGGAATATTCTTATCTTAATGTGTACCCAAATTTCTAAGGGAACAATTTTGTTCAGAAATACTAAGATTTCTATAAAGGGCTTCTATTTACAGAATCAAAGACTGCCTAACAATTACCTTTTGTTCTTCTCTTTCTGTTGCATGGTGACACTTCTCAATTCTCCAATGCCTTAAGAAATCACGAAGATATCCAAAGAGGGTGAGTACACCATATCCCACATATGTGAGCACAGCAACCAGCATAGGAGTTTCTTCAAAAGCTTCATTAAATGGTCTTTTATACAATCCTCCATTTTGTGTAACATGATGGATCTAAAAGAGAGGATGAAAATATTTATTTTGAACACAGTAAGAAAAAGGTTTCTGCTTAAAATCTGAGTCCTCAGAGATCTGCAGAATTATACCTCAAGAATTTTGTAAGTAATAGTCAAATGAAACCCTACAATCCAAGCAAGGCATACTTCTTTTCAGATGAACAGTTAAAAAAAAGCTGGGCTCAGTGGCTCAGCCTGTAATCCCAGCACTTTGGGAGGCTGAGGTGAGTGAATTGCCTGAGCCCGCGGGTTCGAGACCCGCCTGGGCAACTTGGTGAGACCTCATCTCTACAATAAATCAAAAATTAGCCGGACGTGGTAGCGCGCGCGTGTAGTTCCAGCTACTTGGAAGGCTGAGGCAGAGTATCGCTGGACCCAGCAGGTCAAGGATGCGGTGGCTGGGAGCGTGCTACTGCACTCCAGTCTGGGTGACAGAGTGAGACTCCAACTCAAAAAAAAAAAAAGGGGAGTGAGAAGGGCTGCCTAAGAACAATGCCTAGCACTGATTCTTATCATTATTTAATTTTCTGAAACAGTTCCTAAAATATTATGATTGGACAATGCATAATTTCCTTTGTTGTAATAAGGAAAACAAAAAAATATAAATCAGGGCTGGGTGCAGTGGCTCATGACAGTAATCCCAGCAATGTAGAAGGCCAAGGCAGGGGGATCACTTGAGGCTGGGAGATCAGTCTAGGTAACAGGGTGAGACCCTAACCCTACAAGACAATAAAAATGTAGCTGGGCACTGGTGGTAGAGCAAGACGCTGTCTTAAAAAAAAAAAAAAGCATATATAAATACACACACACACACACACACACAGAGAGAGAGAGAGAGAGAGAGAGAGAGAGAGAGAGAGAGAGAGAGAGAGAAATCAATCAACAAAGAGAAAATTTATCCTGGAAAATACTATATTAGCTTACAAATAAAGTGGTCAAAAGTTTAAAAGTAGGCCAGGCACAGTGGCTCAAGCGGGTATCCCAGCACTTTTGGGAGGTGGAGGCAAGAGGATTGCCTGAGTCCAGGAGATCGAGACCAGCCTGAGCAACTTGGTGAGACCTCGTCTCTACAATAAATAAATAAATAAAATTAGTCAGGTATGGTGGTGTGTGTCTGTATTTCCAGCTACTTGGAAGGCTGAGGTGGAAGGATCACCTGAGCCAGCAGGTTGAGGCTGCGGTAGCCATGAGCATGCCACTGCACTCCAGCCTGGGTGACAGAGTGAGACTCTAACTCAAAAAAAAAAAGTTTAAAAGTAAATTCAGTTTTAGTATGTATAATATTTGTAAATGGGTTTTTGTTTTGTTTTGTTTTTTGGAGGCAAGGTCTCATTCTGTCACCCAGGCTGGAGTGTGGTGATGAGAGCATAGTTCACTACAGCCTGAACTCCTGGGCTCGAGCCACCCTCCTATCTCAACCTCCCACCTCAGCCTCCTGAGCAGTTGGGACTCCATGCAAGCGCCACGGCACCTAGCAATATTTGCAAATGTTTTACTGCCACACATTATTAAAGCTACCCAGTCACAGTATTCCAAATAATTCCAAATAATAGTACTTGGCCTCTGTAGAAACATGTGACTCATCTTACCCTTTGTTGCTAGTGACAACACAAATAAATTATGCAAAAAAGTAAGATGCTTATAGAAGTATGGCCCAGCATCGTATAAAAGTAGAAAGTGAATTGGAACACAGAGAGAAATGGTGAGAAGGATGAGTAACTGTCATGAATTCATCTGTCCCCCTTCATCTTGAACTAAGCATCTACTTCCAAACACTGCATAACTATCCCTTCTTTTAACCTTTGGGATATTTGGATTTTAAGATACAAAAACCAAGCTACTTTACTTTTGATATCATAGATTAAAACTATTCACTTTTTGGTCAACTTTAACGAAACTTTGTTTTACAAAAGAAACTCACTAGACAGGAAGTTTGTGTGTTAACTTTAATCTGAACTTTGGAATAACAGCTGTGGGCATCGTCCACCATAAATGACTAGGCACATGTTGTCAATTTCGCCTTATATTAGAGTTATGAAAAGTCCCAAAGAATTAAGAGATCCCTCCTTGCCCTCTCAGGCAACCTAATTAGAGATATGATAGAAACACATGAAAGCAAATTAATGAAAATTTACATTAACTATACAAATTGCTATATATATCCAAGGGCTAAAGATATTTTAGAATATCGTACTCTGGCGATGCCACTTTGGAAAGTTGCTTGAAGGTTGTCAGTTGGAACAGTTTGGAAAGACAAAAGAAAGGCATTCAGGCAGGCATGACATATGGATAAGATCTGCTGGTGCTGATTCAACTTGATGACCTAAATAAGTACTTCTGGAAACTATTTATAAAACTGCTTTAGGTCTTTCCATCTCTTCTACCAAGGGGTGGGAGTTCGTGTTAATATTCAAAACAGAAACTTGAATACAGGGGTAAGGTTGCAACGGGTTTAGAAGAGAATAGCTAGAAATAAGCCAATATCGGAAAATTTTTTTAATTGTTTAAAAGTTAACAACATGCCGGGCTCGGTGGCTCAGCCTGTAATCCGCGCCTTTGGGAGGCTGAGGTGAGTGGATTGCCTGAGCCCACGGGTTCGAGACCCGCCTGGGCAGTGAGACCTCATCTCTACAATAAATCAAAAAATCAGCCGGGCGGCATGCCTGTAATTCCGACTAATCAGAAGGCTGAGGTGGAAGGATCACCGGAGCCCAGCAGGTCAAGGCTGCAGTGGCCGGGAGCGACCACTGCACTCCAGTCTGGGTGACAGAGTGAGACTCCAACTCAAAAAAAAAAAAAATTTAACAACATAATATTAAAAAGCTATTAATTAGCCGGATGTGGTAGTGCACGCCTGTAATTCCAGCTACTTGGAAGGCTGAGGCGGAAGGATCGCCGGAGCCCCAGCAGGTCGAGGCTGTGGTGGCCAGTCTGGGTGACAGAGTGAGACTCCAATTCAAAAAAAAAGCTATTCAGCTTGCCAGAGAAAAATAAAAAGCAGTTTAAAAAACAAGAACCGAGCACGGTAGCTCACGCCTAGAATTCCAACACTTTGGGAGGTGGAGGCAGAGGATTCCTTGAGCCTAAGGATTCGAGACCAGCCTGGGCAACTTGGCGAGATCTCATCTCTACAACAAATCAAAAAATTAGCCGGCTGTGGTGGTGTGCACCTACAGTTCCAGCTACTTGGAAGGCTGCAGTACAAGGATCGCCTGAGCCCAGCAGGTCAAGGCTGTGGTGGCTGTGAGCGTGCCACTGCACTCCAGAAAGGATGACAGAGTGAGATGACTCTAAATAAATAAATAAATGGCAAGAGAAATAAGTCTGCTCATCTCTTTAAAAAACCATATCTGAAAGTACTTCGCCTTACCAACACTGTGTTTAGTATCAGTGCCAAACTCTCCTTAACTATGAAATTATGTAAACTATTTACTCTCAATTGTACATATCATTAAAAGGCAGGAAAATGACAGAGCCCCACAGACTCCAGCTACTGTGCAGCCAATTTACAGGTCAAGAATGCTGTGGGCGGATCTCTATTAAAAAGATATGCCTTAGCCGGGCTCGGTGGCTCAGCCTATAATCCTGCGCCTTTGGGAGGCTGAGGTGAGTGGATGGCCTGAGCCCGCGGGTTCAAGACCCGCCTGGGCAGTGAGACCTCATCTCTACAATAAATCAAAAAATCAGCAGGGCATGGTAGCACATGCCTGTAATTCCGGCTACTTGGAAGGCTGAGGCGGAAGGATCGCCGGAGTCCAGCAGGTCGAGGTTGCGGTGGCCGGGAGCGGTCATGCACTCCAGTCTGGGCGACAGAGTGAGACTCCAACTCAAAAAAAAAAAAAATATGCCTTGACGTCAGACACACCCAAATGAGAGGACCAAGTAAATTCATACTGTAGGCTGGACTATCTAGGAAGAAGGAAGTTAACACATTATTAAGTAGTGTGTGATTCTATCAAATCCTTATTTAAAATTAAGTGTATCTTAAAGAATGGAGGTTCAGGCTGGGCTCAGTGGCTCAGCCTGTAATCCCGCACCTTGGGAGGCTGAGGTGAGTGGATTGCCTGAGCCCGCGGGTTCAAGACCCGCCTGGGCAACTTGGCGAAACCTCATCTCTACAATAAATCAAAAAATCAGCAGGGCATGGTAGCACATGCCTGTAATTCCGGCTACTTGGAAGGCTGAGGCGGAAGGATCGCCGGAGTCCAGCAGGTCGAGGTTGCGGTGGCCGGGAGCGGTCATGCACTCCAGTCTGGGCGACAGAGTGAGACTCCAACTCAAAAAAAAAAAAAATATGCCTTGACGTCAGACACACCCAAATGAGAGGACCAAGTAAATTCATACTGTAGGCTGGACTATCTAGGAAGAAGGAAGTTAACACATTATTAAGTAGTGTGTGATTCTATCAAATCCTTATTTAAAATTAAGTGTATCTTAAAGAATGGAGGTTCAGGCTGGGCTCAGTGGCTCAGCCTGTAATCCCGCACCTTGGGAGGCTGAGGTGAGTGGATTGCCTGAGCCCGCGGGTTCAAGACCCGCCTGGGCAACTTGGCGAAACCTCATCTCTACAATAAATCAAAAAATCAGCAGGGCATGGTAGCACATGCCTGTAATTCCGGCTACTTGGAAGGCTGAGGCGGAAGGATCGCCGGAGTCCAGCAGGTCGAGGTTGCGGTGGCCGGGAGCGGTCATGCACTCCAGTCTGGGCGACAGAGTGAGACTCCAACTCAAAAAAAAAAAAAATATGCCTTGACGTCAGACACACCCAAATGAGAGGACCAAGTAAATTCATACTGTAGGCTGGACTATCTAGGAAGAAGGAAGTTAACACATTATTAAGTAGTGTGTGATTCTATCAAATCCTTATTTAAAATTAAGTGTATCTTAAAGAATGGAGGTTCAGGCTGGGCTCAGTGGCTCAGCCTGTAATCCCGCACCTTGGGAGGCTGAGGTGAGTGGATTGCCTGAGCCCGCGGGTTCAAGACCCGCCTGGGCAACTTGGCGAAACCTCATCTCTACAATAAATCAAAAAATCAGCAGGGCATGGTAGCACATGCCTGTAATTCCGGCTACTTGGAAGGCTGAGGCGGAAGGATCGCCGGAGTCCAGCAGGTCGAGGTTGCGGTGGCCGGGAGCGGTCATGCACTCCAGTCTGGGCGACAGAGTGAGACTCCAACTCAAAAAAAAAAAAAAAGAATTGAGGTTCAACTATGAAGTGATTTTTGAATGTGGCTTCAGTCATAAATGGAGCGACTGATAATGCAGGGGCAGGTGAACAGGCCAATAGACAAACCTCTCATAGGTGAAAAGTCTCAGAATTCAGAGAGAACAAAATTATCTCACCTTTAAAGATCAATGCTAAATTTTATCTTTCACATGATTCAAACAATAGTAATGGGATTATCATTTTATACATGCATAGTATGAAGAAATCACCAGGCCTGTTTTGTTCATTATTGCACACCTAGCACCCAGGGTAGTACTTATTAAATGCCAATAAAAAATTAACACTTAATAACATTTCCTTTTATTACTGTTGATATTACAGAAAGTGGCACCTCACAGAAGCTCAATACATATTTATTAAATGAATGAAAACATACATCATGCTCTGTGCTCTTTCAAAAACAAATCCCCTGATTAAACAATAAATATCACGGCATTTCTGGAACCCAGATCTGACATCTCAAGTGGATTGTCAGTGAGAGCAAGTTAACTCTAAACAAAACACAGGCTACAAACTCATGGTGTATTTCAGATTCTGGATGCACCAAAAGCGTTCTTGAATGGTCCTACAGTTCTTGGAACTTGAGAGTTATACTATCAACAAGGTAATCAGGAAAAATATTAGTATATCACTCCCTCCAGGTTAAATAAATAGGTATCAGTCTGTTCATATTAAGCAGACAAGAATGTGACACTATGTTAGTATTATTAAGGGAAGATTTAAAATCTCCAGTGACTACCAAGAAACATTCTCTTACAGTTCAAAAATACACAACAGAATCCAAAAAAAAAAAAAAGAAATTTTTTTCCAGCCAAGACTATAAGCACATCATCACAAAATAAATTATGGGACAAGAGGAGGAAAAAAATTTAAAAATCAAACTAACAAACCATTAGATCCACAAACCTGTAAGGCTGTCATTCAATGATTATTAAGTAGCTGAAAAGGCACTCTTAACCAAAGCAACTATGGAAAAGTACAATCAAAAGATAAACCTCACTCATAAGCAGACCTTGAACAATTATCATAATACTATAAGAAAGGGATTGGCAGTGGGAAGTTGCCAGGGGATGGGGGGTGGGATTGTCAGTTGAGGGAAACTGCTAGGGGAGGGAGGGGCACACCTCATCAAGGGTACCTGCATAATCAACATATGTATACCTAACCCTGAATTGTACTCCACATCTTTAAAAAAAAAAGAGAAACCTATATACTATATATTTATACTTGACTAAAATTGTCTAGAAGAAAGACACAAGAAACTGGGGTGGGGAGTAGGATGGAGAAGAAGGCATACTTCTTGCCTATAACCTTCTAAACCAGTTTTCTTTCTTTTTTTGGTCGGAGTATCACTGTTGTCCAGGCTAACGTGCAGTGGCACGCTCACAGCCACCTCAGCCTCAACCTGCTGGGTTTGAGTGATTCTTCCAAGAAGCTGGAACTACACCACCATGCCCAGATAATTTTTTTTATTTATTGTAGAGGTGAGATCTCACCATGTCGCCCAGGCAGATCTCGAACCCCTGGGCTCAGGAAATCCTCTCACCTCTGCCTCCCAAAGTGCTGAGATTACAGGCTCGAGTCACCACGCCTGCCTCGTCTGGCATCTTACCCTAGTGAATTTTCACCCACTTATTAGTTCTCGGATAGACATGCTGATGAGTGTGCACAAATCTAGAAGGCAATCCCAAACTCCCTTCCAGAACGCCACACTTATATAGACACCTGCCTCCAATATAGCTTCGCTTAGACGTCTCATGGGCATCTCAAACTCAACAAGACTAAGGCTGAACTCCTTATCTCACCATCCTAATCCCTCTGTCAATTAAGCCTGACCCTCTGCCTGTGCTACCCATTGGTCGACAGTATCACCATCCAATTCCCAAGTCTGGAGTTATCTTTGGCTCCACCTGATTTTCTGGCTTCCACCTAGAACTAGTAATGAATTTCTTTTTTTTTTTTTGAGTTGGAGTCTCACTCCGTCGTCCAGACTGGAGTGCAGTGGCCACTCCCGGCCACCACAGCCTCGACCTGCTGGGCTCCGGCGATCCTTCCGCCTCAGCCTTCCAAGTAGCTGGAACTACAGGCACACACTACCATGCCCGGCTAATTTTTTGATTTATTGTAGAGATGAGGTCTCGCCAAGTTGCCCAGGCGGGTCTCGAACCCGCGGGCTCAGGCAATCCACTTACCTCAGGCAATCCACTTACCTCGGCCTCGCAAAGCGCGGGATTACAGGCTGAGTCACTGAGCCTGGCTAGTAATGAATTTCTTTCTTTCTTTTTCTTTTTTTTTTTTTTTTGAGTTGGAGTCTCACTGTCACCCAGACTGGAGTGCAGTGGCCGCTCCCGGCCACCGCAGCCTCGACCTGCTAGGCTCCGGCGATCCTTCCGCCTCAGCCTTCCAAGTAGCTGGAACCACAGGCGCGCACTACCACACCTGGCTAATTTTTGATTTGTTGTAGAGATGAGGTCTCACCAAGTTGCCCAGGCGGGTCTCAAACCCATGGGCTCAGGCAATCCACTCACCTCGGTCTCCCAAAGTGCTGGGATTACAGACTGAGCCACCAAGCCTGGCCCTCTTTTTTTTTTTGAATTGGAGTCTCACTCTGTCATCCAGGCTGGCCACCGCAACCATGACCTGCTGGGCTCAGGCCATCCTTCTGCCCCAGTCTTCCAAGTAGCTGAAACTACAGGCACGCGTGCTACCACACCTGGCTAATTTTTAGATTTATTGTAGAAATGAGGTCTTGCTAAGTTTCCCAGGCTGGTGTCGAACCCATGGGCTCAGGCAATCCTCTCACCTCTGCCTCCCAAAGTGCTAGGATTGGAGGCGTGAGCCACTGCACCTGGCCTAGTAATGAATTTCTATGCCTCAGTTAAAGATCTTCCTGTGGGCACAAGGGAAACTTTAAGGAGGCTGGAAATGTGCTGTATCTTGGGAGAGTATGGGCAACAGTATATATAGGGGAAAAAAATCACAAACTGTACACCTAAGTCACACATTCTACTCTTCAATTAAAAGACAATCTCAATGCCTCTTCCTATGTAGACAATTGCAATACTCTTCTTCCCTTGGTCTCCCTGCCACCAGGACTCTCCCAGCACTCCAATATTTCTCCCAAAATAAATATGATTAAGACACTTCCCTGTTCAAAGAACTCCACTGTCTATACAAGATGAAATCTCAAGTCTCAACTTTTGAACAGAATCAAAACTCAATCTACATGTGCCACCATGGCGCCAGTCAAAGTCTCCGGGTCCTCAAGTTTCCATTACTTCTTCCTCCTCCCCCTAGGACTCTGCTCCAATCACATCAAACTTCTTGCCACAGACTTTCCAAAAAGAATCTGCACCTAGGAAGATTCTCTTCCAGTAGAGATAAGTCCATAAATAATGTCCAGTACTGAAAAATCAAGAAGCAGCAACACAAGTATCTTGCTTAGAAATACAGAGGTAAGCCGGGCTCGGTGGCTCAGCCTGTAATCCCGTGCCTTTGGGAGGCTGAGGTGAGTGGATTGCCTGAGCCCGCGGGTTTGAGACCTGCCTGGGCAGTGAGACCTCATCTCTACAATAAATCAAAAAATCAGCCGGGCGTGGTAGCGCATGCCTGTAATTCCGGCTACTTGGAAGGCTGAGGCGGAAGGATCGCCGGAGCCCAGCAGGTGGAGGCTGCGGTGGCCGGGAGCGGCCACTGCACTCCAGTCTGGGTGACAGAGTGAGACTCCAACAACAACAACAACAAAATACAGAGGTAAACATCAAAAGAATCTGCTAAAATTAAAAGCAGTTGCCTAAGAAGATAAAGAAAAGAGGTAGCCTAGAGCGAGAGACTGGTGCATATTTCACAAGTCTTGTGGAACCATCAGACGCTTACAACCCTGTGCTAAAGAGGGAAAGAGAACCCACAGATGCGATCTGCTCTCAATTGGTTAAAAAAATGTGTAATCTAGTGGGGGTAGTGAGAGAGAATGAATTCCCTTCCTGAACTATTTTTGAGTCAGTTGTAGTTATGATACTTCTCAGATTTTGCCAAGCATCCTGATGATGTCCTTTATAGCAAAAGAAAACCCCGGATTATGTGTTACCTTCTGTCTCTTTAGTCTTGGGGAAAAAAAAACAAAAAGCAATTTGGAATTACACTGTAAACTAACTTAGAAGGAATGATCCCGAGTAAACGTTTCAAGAATCCCATGAAAGGATGGGGAGTAACTATATAATGGTGCAATCATGGTGAAGTAATTATTGGGAAACAAAAGCATACATTTCTGATATGAATACAAAATCACAGAGGCATGACTTCTTTAAGCAAATCAGCACACCCAGCCGCATGCTACAGGAGACAGAACCTGCCCATCTGGTGCACAGTTGGAATTACAAAAAAATGTCATGTCCAATATGAACTACCCAATATTCTTCAGCAATCAAAGAACTGCTGTCATAACTTTTCCAGTAAATGAACCCTATTCAGTTTTGAGTGGTATATTTCTGTTGCCCCTTAAAATCGATTCTGCTGAAATTGTCTTTTCTTGGAATTTTACTTATATGTGCTAGCCTCTCCCCACTGCATACCATACATACTCAGAGAAGACTTGGGAACTCTACAGATCACACAAAACACGCTACACTCGGAATGTATATTTCAGAAGTGTCCTCTTTTCTTGGCAGGGAATTTTGAAAAGTTCACAGTTTTTCTCGCACTCGCATAAATTCTGTCATTTTTGTAAGTATCTTGTGTGAAATCGATTGAGAAATGCCTGCAAAGATAGCTGTGAGACACATTTCTATCTTGACATGACCATGTTCCTGTTGAAGACTTCAAAATGGGGCCTTCAAGTGCATGAGGACGGGAACATTGCAGCTCAGTGGCCTCCCGGACACACTGGGCACTGTTATCTGCCCCGAAGGTACCACTCTGACTGGCCTCCTCTTGGGACTGTCCAGGCTCTAGACCGGTGCCGTGGTGGAGCAGGAGGTGAGAGTCAGGAGACAAGGACAAGGGCAGCTCTGCCACAGACTCCACATTCCTCTGAATTCTCTCCAGCACTCACATGTTCTGAGCTCGTAATTCCAGTCCCGCCACTTTGCCCCTCTGTGCCCCAGGAAGGAAAGAGGCCTTTCCAAGTGAGCTGAAACTCCAGTCATGTTCTCTCCTTGTGGTACTTGTGAAGTCTGAGCATGGGCTGATGTTAACAGGGTTTGCCACAGGCAGAATTCTACCAAGGGAAAGAAAAGCCGAAAAGCCAGCTAAGCTTACAACAGCTGGATGTGTTAGCATGACAGACTAAATTCTAAAAGAGTCCAGATATATGGCCAGTTCCCTGCACAGGATGTTTACCAAGTGCTGGAGAGGCTGGAGGGCTGAGCTGGATCAGAGCATGTCACACAATTAGCAGATGAAGCCATGCTAGGCGGCAGGGCCTGCAATATACATGCCATGGATCCCACCCTAAGACACTGCCCTGGACTGAACCCACCTTACCCCAGCCCAGCCCAATCCAGTTGGTGGAACAGAGGCGTCTTACTCCCTCACTCCATCTGCCTAAGAGAATAAAAGGCAGAAACAACTACTTTAGTCTCTAAAGGTCTTTTATGTACACTATCCAGAATCAATCAAACATGTCTACCTTCCCAGGAGAGAGGAAGGAATTAAAGACAGAGGCAGAAGGCACAATGCACAGCAGGCCACATGTTCACCTCACTCCTGGCACTGCTGGCCTCAGGAAACCTCTCACAGCTTGATCTTCCCTCCCTTGAATTTCACATGCCCAGAGGAGGAGATTTCTCATGTTTAAATTTTCAACATTTTCAAAAACGCAAAAATAATTTTCAGACATTAAAGCTTCTACTAGGAACCCAGAGCCCTTTTTTTCACTCATTTTACAAGCATTTAACTTCTATTTATATGTCAAGAACCGTACTCTGGATTTGCCTATACAAATAAGGGCTTATCCTTGTCTTCAAGAATTATATAGTCTTTATTTAAGAGAAAATGGATATAAATATAAAAGAGGGCTGGGGGCAGTGGTTCATGCTTGTTATTCCAGCACTTTGGGAGGCTGAGACGAGGGATTACTTCAACCCAGGAGTTCGAGACCCACCTGGGAAACACAGCAAGACTTTGTCTCTACAATAAATCAAAAAATTAGCCAGGCATGGTGGTGCACACCTGTAGTCCTAGCTATTTGGGAGGCTGAGGCAGAAGGATTGCCTGAATCCAGGAAGTCGAGGCTGCAGTGAGCCATGATCGTGCCACTGCACTCCAGCCTGGGTAACGGAGTGAGACCCTGACACAAAAAACTAAAAATAAATAAATAAAAGAAAATAAGCAAACCATTCTAAAGAGTACTACATGTGGCCGGGCACAGTGGCTCACGCCTTTAATCCCAGCACTTTGGAGGCCAAAGTGAGAGGATTGCCAGAGATCACAGAATCAAGACAAGCCTGGGCAATTGGCAAGACCTCATCTCTACAATAAATAAAAGAATTTTTTTAAAATCCTATATGTATCCTCTATATATAAGTGCAAGAAATTTATATTTAAGGATGTAAGATGAAAAATCCATACAATGTGATAAGCATTTTCTTTACAAGTGTTTCTCCAGCTGGCTCATTCTTCCTCTTCACTTAACTGACAAAAATCAAGGAAAGATTAAGCAAGTTGTCAACAGTCACAAAAAAGTTACATATCAAAGCTGGGACCAGAATCCAGTTTTTACATTTTCCATTTATGGTCATTTCTTAGTCTTAGTTTATTGCCCAAGACTTTCTACGAATCAACATTTCCTTTAAGTATTTCAGAGGTATTACAATTTAATCTGATGATTTTCAAACCATCGGTGGTTTAATATTATTAGAGTTTTACTTTAAGCTCATCTTCCATGTTCATTTTTGCTTTTACATAATTAGTTATTTTTGCTATTCATGTTATTAGCTACATGTAGATTGAGATTAATGGCTGTATGAGTTTTCTCTGCGAAGAAAATATCTGTTTTTAAGAAATTAGGTCTAGCACCAATGAATTTAGCTGTCCTGGAAATAACCTGCTTCCTTTACCTATATAAAAGCTAAACTTGCTGGGCCTGGTGGCTCACACCTGTAATCCCAGCACTTTGGAATGCAGAGGCAAGAAGATTGCCTGAGCTCACAGGTTCAAGAACAGCCTAGGCAACTTGGTGAGACCTCGTCTCTACAATAAATCAAAAGCTAAGCTTGTGCAGGAGGCCACCATATTACCGGTGAGCACAAGCTGCAGGTGTCTACCAGGTAGATCCATCACAGTCTGCTGGGGATAACAGGCCAAGTTCCCCAGGCAGGCTTCTTGGTGTGAGAAGAGAGGAGTGGTAAGTCACCACTCACAGCTCTCCCCTTTCCTATGGCACCAGCCAGTGTCTCACAGCCAAAACCCTTGGCAAGACCATGGACAGGCTGCAGAGCTCACCACCGGATCCACGGCCCCTCAGGAAGAGAGATGCTGAGGCCCACCAGAGGATGTCTGGACCATTTCCAGACTATCAGGACCTTCAAGGACCTCTTCCTACTTCTTACATGCTGTCGCCCCACACTAGTAAAAGCATTCAGAAAGCCCCCAGTAACTGTCTTGTAACAGCAACCCCAGATCTGAGAGGGTGTGGGGGTAAGGTTCTTTACCTATTCCTAGGAGAAATCTCCTAGAGGTCCAGCAGAGAAGACACTGGCTTATTAAAACTTATGGAAGTCACCGATGGTGGCCAGTCAGTGAGGAAAGAATCTGTGCCTCAGGACAGTACAGCAAGCAGTTTTATAGTCAAGCAAGTTAGTTATTCAAATTGCTATATGGTGTTTACAATTACATTTATTAAGGGTGCCACCTACATTGCTCTCATCTCTGCTTGATCACAGCATCCAATGACTTGTGACTGGAAATATGCATATCCTGCAGAGACCAGCCTTGGCCAGAGGCTGCTCCGTGAAGAGGGGGCAGAAAGAAGTCAGATATAAGAGGAAACAGTCTATATCCAGACTATTACCTCACACATCTGTAAACCTGAACCTAGAAATTAGGCAATCTTTAGTGGGATAAACTCCAACACAATCTATTTCTTGTATATGTCTATAATATTATTTTAGAAAGGCTAGGCACAACGGCTCACGCCTGTAATCCCAGCACTCTGGGAGGCTAAGGCAAGAGGATTGCTTGAACTCAGGAGTTCAAGACCAGCCTGGACAACACTGTGAGGCCCCACCTTTACAAGAAAATCAAAAAATTGGCCGGGCTCGGTGGCTCAACCGATAATCCCAGCACTTTGGGAGGCCGAGGCGAGTGGATTACCTGAGCGTGCAGGTTCAAGACCCACCTGGGCAAACTTGGCAAGACCTCGTCTCTACAATAAATCAAAAATTAGCCGGGCGTGGTAGCGCACGCCTGTAGTTCCAGCTACTTGGAAGGCTGAGGCAGAAGGATTGCCAGAGCCCAGCAGGTCGATGCTGGGGTAGCCGTGAGCATGCCATTGCACTCCAGCTGGGGTGACGAAGTGAGACTCCAACTCAAAAAAAAAAATTACCTGGGCGTGCTAGTGCATGCTTGTAGTCCCAGCATCTCAGGAGGCTGAGAAAGAAGGATGACCTGAGCCCAGGAGGTCGAGCCTGCAGTGAGCTGTGATCGCATCACTGCACTCGAGCCTGGGTGACAGAGTGAGACCATGGCTCAAAAAAATAAATATGGATGGATGAATGCATGGATAATTTTAGGGAGCTAGTTTTTGTCAATCAGCAAAGTACATATGTTATATTATACTATAATACAAAAAAGAAATTAAAATATACTTAACACTTAGGTTTATCAAAACTTGAGGTTTAGCTTATATACTTTCAATATTTTTTCCATTAAAGAAAACAAGGTTATCATTCATTCATTCACTCCATTAATCCTTATTGAGCCCCTCCTATGAACTAGGAAGGATTCAAGCACTAGAAATACAGTGCTTACATGCCAGTGAGAGAGGCAGACGGCAGAGAAGCAAACAGATACACAATATCATGCTACACACTGATAACTGCTACAATCAGTGGGAAAAAAATCAGGAAAAAAGAGCCGGGCTAGGTGGCTCGGCATGTAATCCCACGCCTTTGGGAGGCTGAGGTGAGTGGATTGCCTGAGCCCGCGGGTTCGAGACCCGCCTGGGCAGTGAGACCTCATCTCTACAATAAATCAAAAAATCAGCCAGGCATGGTAGCGCGCGCCTGTAATTCCAGCTACTCAGAAGGCTGAGGCTGAAGGATCGCCAGAGTACAGCAGGTCGAGGCTGCGGTGGCCGGGAGCGGCCACTGCACTCCAGTCTGGGCGACACAGTGAGACTCCAACTCAAAAAAAAAAAATCAGGAAAAAAGATCATTTGGGGCAGGGTGGAGGTAAGTGTGAGCAGAGAGGACACAAGGAAGAAGACTAAGGACAAAAGCCTTCCAGACGGAGGTCCCCAAAGGCAGAAGCCCTGAGGAGGGTGCATGATGGCGATAAGCTTGGGGAACATCAGACAGCACAGTTTCGTTGGAGAGAACTGCCTGGCAGAATGTGAAGTCAGAGAAGTATGGGAGGCCCAGATCATACAGGGCCTCTTACGCCCCATAGAAACGTGACATACACTATCAGCAACAAGAGGCCATCAGGACAGTGTCAAGATCTGACCCATGTTTAAGAAGTTCTCCAATCCTTTACAGACAACTGCCCTACAGGCCAGGTGCAGTGGTAATCCCAACACTTTGGGAGGCAGAGGCAGCGGGAGGATTGCTTGAGCCCAGGAGTTTGAGACCAGTCTGAGCAACATAGTAAGATCCCATCTCTACAAAAAAAAAACAAAAGAAAGAAACAAATTAGCTGGGTGTGTGGCATATGCCTATAGTCCCAGAATTCAGGAGGCTGAGGTGGGAAGATCACCTGAGCCCAGGAAATCAAGGTCATGGTGAGCCATGATCATGATACTGCACTCCAGTCTAGATGGTAGAATAAGACCCTGACTCAAAAAGAAAAAACAAAAAAACCCAATAGCTGGCTTTCTATTTTAGCTATCCTTTGGTGTGAAGTAGTACCTTACAGTAGTTTTGATTTGTGTTTCCCTAATAACTAATGATAGTGAGCATCTTTTCATATGTTCATTAGCCACTTGTATATCATCTTTGGAGAAATGTCTGTTCAAATTATTTGCCCATGTATGAATTGGGTTATTTGTTTTTTTTACTGTTGAGTTGTAAGAGTACTTTATATATGCAGATAGTAAGTCCCTTACTACATGATTTACAAAAATGTTCTCCCATTCTATGAGTTGTCTTTTTACTTTCTTGATGTCCTTTGAAACACAAAAGTTTTAAAACTTTTTCTCTTCTCTCTCAGTCATGTGAAAAAGTTTTAATTTTGATGAAGTTCAATTTATCTGTTTTTTTCTTTGGTAGTTTGTACTTTGCCTATTCAAAGGTCACAAAGATTTATACTTATGTTCTAAGATTTTATGGTTTTAGCTCTTACATTTAGGTCTTCAATCAACTGTGAGTAAACTGTTTGAGGCAAGAGTTCAAATTAGCTCTTTTACATGTGAATATCCACTTATCGTAACACTACTTTTTGAAAAGGCCATTATTTTCTCCCTTTAATTGTGTTGGTACTCTTGTCAAAAACCAACCACAAATATAAATGTTATTTCTGGACTCCCAATTCTATCTTATTGATCTATATGTACATTCTTATGCCAGTACCATTTGACTTGACTATTGTAGCTGTATAGCAAGTTTTGAAATCGGGAAGTGAGTCCTCCAATTTTGTTCTTTCTGTTCAAGATTTTGTCTATTTTGGGTCCCATGCATCCCATATGGATTTTAGGATCAGTTTGTCAATGTCTCCAAAAAAGCCAGCTAAGATTTTGAACCTGTATGTAGATCAGACTAGAGAATATTTCCATTTCAACAATATTAATTCTTCCAAGTCCTAAACATCAAATGTCTTCTCATTTATTTGAATTCCTTAATTTATTTCCACAATGTTTTGCATGTTTCAGTCTACAAGTCTTGCACTTCTCTTGTTAATTTTTTTCTAAGTATTTATCCTTTTTGAGGGTGCTGTGTGCAGAAGTTTCAAACAATCAAATTTGTCGACCTTTACTTTACAGTTTGTGCTTTAGTGGTTTTAGGAAAATCTTTCTGCACTCCAAGGTCATAAAGATTTCCTGTGTCTACAGTTTGAAATTTTTTGATTTTCACATTCATATATTTAGCAACTGGAAAGTGTCAGGTGGAGATCTATTTTTTTCTTTTTTTCCACACAGAAAACCACTTGTTCCAGCACCCATTAATAAAAATGCAATCTATTCCCCACTGATGTGAAATGACATCACTATTCTCTATCCAACTGCATATTCACAATGCACTCTTTTCTGGATTTTCTATTCCATTTCTCTATTGTTTGATCAAAATCATATGTCCAAATTATTATAGTTTTATGATAAGTCTTATTACCTAATAAAAGTTTTCTTCGAAACTGCCTTGGCTCTTTGTTTGTCTACATTAATTTTAGAATCAATTTGTTAAGAAAGGAAAAATGAGGGAATGAGAGAGAGAAAAAAGAAAAAAAAAGCCCTTAGAGGGTAGCATCTTAACTGGAACTCGTTGCCTTTAAGGGTCAACTTAAGAAAACTGGCATCCTCACCACACTCTATCAGAGACTCTGGGACACCAAGACAATTCTGTGCAGTATTGGATTGTTTGAGATAAGGGTTTTATTTGTTTAAAGATGAGGTTTGGATCACTTAAGTTGTTGTAACTGCTCTTTAGAAACCAGCAAACCTTAAAAACAAAAAAGCTGTAAATCCTCCTTAAATTTATTTTACAAAATAATATTGGGATCTGAATCTAACAATGCATACTCTCACTTTCTGAGCTAATAATCTCACACCTAGAGATGTATTCTTGGAAGAAAATCTAAAGTGTGAGGAGATGTCCATACTGCTCACATCTTGGTTATATTGGGAAAAGCTTAAATATTATGAACTGGGATTGGTGAAATAAATTATATCAATTATGTTCACAATGTGAAACTTATGCACCCTTTAAAAGATTACTTGTCGGCCGGGCTCGGTGGCTCAGCTTGTAATCCTAGCGCTTTGGGAGGCCGAGGTGAGTGGATTGCCTGAGCCCGCGGGTTCGAGACCCGCCTGGGCAACTTGGCGAGACCTCATCTCTACAATAAATCAAAAAATTAGCCGGGTGTGGTAGTGCGCGCCTGTAGTTCCAGCTACTTGGAAGGCTGAGACGGAAGGATGGCCGGAGCCCAGCAGGTCGAGGCTGCGGTGGCTGGGAGCCGCCACTGCACTTCAGTCTGGGCAACAGAGTGAGACTCCAACTCAAAAAAAAAAAGATTACTTGTCCATACCGACTGGTAAAATACATTAACCATAGTAAGTGGGAAAAAAAGACTGTAAAATATGTGTAGTATGATGCCTTTTATGCAAAATTGTTCATTTCTGCTTCCCCTCCAATATATATAAAAGTCGGGCAGGATATACATCAAAATGTTACAATGGGTATCTCTGGGCTGTAAAATTTCAGGGCATATTTGCTTTCTTTATACTTTTGTACATTGGTTTTTCTCAAAATATAATATTTTTCCAACTCTTGTCTTTTCAGATAAAATAGTATTAAAGCATATTTACTGTACAAAGAAACACTATATATGTCCATTTTAATTTTATGGAAAACATATAACTGTTCAATAAGTACTTGTTTTTACAACTAAAAAATGTACAACTTTTCAAGTATGCAAACTCTAACAAGGAGTATAATATAAACACAACTCTCCTTAAGGTCAAACTCTCCCCCATTAAAACTATATCCCAATGGGAGAGGGTTGGTGGGTTCCTTCTGGCAAAGGTGTTTACTCTGTGTCACTTGGCTGTGGCACAGGAAACACGGTCCCAAAGCACACCTGTGACCCCCAGGGGCCTAGTCCTGCCTATCAGGGCGTGTTCCCACAGCAGGGAGATGAAGGTGAACCAGGGGCCTCTCCAGGGCTGTGAGTCACAAACCCAGACTGGAGCACGGAGGGGCAGAGTGGAGGGGCTGAAATTACAGGCTCAGAACACGTGAGCGTTGAAGAGAGCACAGAGGAAGATGTGGAGTCTGTGGCAGAGCTGCCTTGTCCTTGTCTCCTGACTCTCGCCTCCTGCTCTACCTGATGCCTGTCTAGAGGCTGGACAGTCTCCAGTGGCCAGTCCAAACAGCACCTCCAGGGCAGGTATCAGTGCCCAGAGTGCTCGGGAGCCTGCTGAGCTGAAGTGATCCCATCCTCGTGCACTTGAAAGGCCCCATTCTGGAGTTTTCAACAGGAACATAATCATGTCAAGATAGAAACGTGTCTCACAGCTAGCTTTGCAGGCATTTTTCAGTCGATTCCACATGAGATACTTATTGTCAAAATGACAGAATTTATGCTGAGTGTGAGAAAAACTGTGGACTTTCCAAAATTCCCTGCCAAGAAAAGAGGACACTTCTGAAATATACATTCTGAGTGTGGTATGGCTTGTGTGATCTGCCAAGCTCCCCAGTCTTCTCAAGTATGTGTGGTATGTGGTGGGGAGAGGCTAGTGCATTTCAGTAAAATTCCAAGAAAAGACTCACCTACAGACCAACTCTCAAGAGATGAAATCTATTGTCTTCCCTAAATATCTCATTAAATTCTCAAAACTTACCAGTGAATTTTGTATCACCAAATCCAATGGCACAGGAGAGTCA
The DNA here is from genome assembly GCF_000164805.1 of Carlito syrichta. Lineage (NCBI taxonomy): Eukaryota > Metazoa > Chordata > Mammalia > Primates > Tarsiidae > Carlito > Carlito syrichta. The sequence continues at coordinate 97,227 of NW_007246808.1, read as the reverse complement.
GGAAAACCTGAGACCAACCCAGGCTCTTCCAACCCACTCATTGTTAAGCCTAAGCCAGTTACTTAAGTGGTCTGGACTTTAGTCTATAAAGTGTGGACTTGGAAAACGTTTGTAAAATGGCGATGCCATTTACCTAGCAAGGCTCTTGTGAAGATCAGAGCGATGAAGGCACTAGAAGAGGACGTAGCTTACAGTGCACACTCAGTAAACGCTATCTACTACTATTACTACCCTTGGTTTCTCCTTAATGAAATAGCCACTGTTTCCCCAGGTTTGACTCAAACCACTTCCTTCCAACCGTGTGCTTTCACAACCTTCTTTAACAGCCCAGGTGTATTTGTGTGTGTGTGTGTGTGTGTGTGTGTGTGTGTGTGTGTGTGTGTGTGTGTCCTCACGATTCACCAGCAATATCCTCGGTACCCCATCTTCCTGCCTAATGCCCTCTTCCATTTACTTCACCAGTTCCCATGGCTTCAACCACCACGTGTTCATTCCTTCAACTCACGTGTTCTGAGTTCCTGTTCCATACCAGGCACAATGTAAAAAGTAAAATCTCAAATGTCTGCTTTAGGGGTTTACTAACTAGGTGGCAAGATACTTACATGGAATAATTCAATCTCATCACACTTAAGGTTAGTATTTTAACTATAATATAGCTTCTTGATCTTTTCAGATTACAAAAGTTTGTTGGACCAGGCTCAGTGGCTCAGCCTGTAATTCCAGCACTTTGGGAGGCCAAGGTGAGTGCACTGCTCGAGCCTGCGGGTTCGAGACAAGCCCGGGCAACTTGGCAAGACCTCGCCTCTACAATAATTCAAAAATTAGCCAGGCATGGTAGTGCACGCCTGTAGTTTTGGCTACTTGGAAGGCTGAGGTGGAAGGATCGCCGGAGCCCAGCAGGTCGACGCTGTGGTGGAAGTGAGTGTGCCAATGCACTCCAGCCTGGGTGACAGAATGAGACTCCATCTCAAAAAAAAAAGAAAGAAAATTGTTGAATACTTTCCCTACCTCAATACATATGATTCGGAGTGAGGCTTGATCACACCAGCGTCTCAGAACAATTGCCTCAGAAATCATCAAAAAGCAGCAAGACTGATTTACAACAGATCACACCAAAAAACAAACCCCCCCCAACAGGGATTATCCCAATGCTTTAAGATCCCACACTAGGGAGGGAGGGGCACACCTCATCAACAAGGGTATCTGCATAATCAACATTTGTATACCTAACCCTGAATTGTACCCCACATCTTTATAATTAAAAAAAGATCCCACACTAAGCATGTATTATTTCTATAATCAGAAGCTAAAATTATTAAAAATGAAAGAAAGAAAAATAAGCCATGCACGGTGGTTTATGCCTATAATCCCAGCACTTTAGGAGGCTGAGGCAGGAGGACTGCTTGAGCCCAAGAGTTTAACACCAGCCTGGATAACATAGCTGAGACGCCATCTATACAAAAAATAAAAACATTAGCCAGGCAAGCTGGCATACATCTGCAGTCCCAGCTAATCAGAAGGCTGAGGCAGAAGGATCACCTGAGTCCAGAAGGTTGAGGTTGCAGTGAGCCATGATTGTGCCACTGCACTCCAGCCTGGGCAATAGAGTGAAACTCTTGATTCAAAAAAAGAAAAAAAAAATGACACTTCAAGCTTTATGACAAGTAGTCTTGAAAGACAACAAAGACAAATTTCTGAGATTAAATGGGTTAAGAGCAGGGCTCCCTTTCTTAGTTGGTCACAAACTGCAAATTATATTATAGAAGCATTTTAGAAACTATTCAGAAGGGAACTGACTTCTGAGGCCACAAATCATGTATTTAATCAAGACCCGGAATGCAAACACTGCCTCTACCCAACTCTCTGAATTGCCTATTCTACCAATAAACACTGCTTCTTTCTTTCAAAAATTGAATCTCATTGAATCAACCAATTAACTATCTTGCTCAGAGCACTACAACTTCCTAGGCCAACCCTAGAGAGTGGGGCGAGTCTGCCTTCTGGGAACATCTAAGTTCTAAAATACTATCTTAAGAACATGATTGTTCATCTGTTTCCCAAAAATTCCTACTAAAGGGAATTCCTGAGTATCCCAATAACTCCGGAATCGTTCAGATGCAGCTAGGAAAAAAATCAAGAGATACTTCCACTTGGAGCAAAAACCATTTGAAACTCAAATCTCACCCCACAAGTTGTAAGCAGTTACAACATGATTTGTGAAGAGCCGTCTCACCAGGCCCTGCTAAACCTGAACAGATATATGACCATTCTAGTCTTTCCTCCCATTCCTGCCCCATAACTGGCTTCCTTCACTAACTGCTGCCACATTAAGTCTCCAGCTACTGTCTCCCCTCAGTGGAAACAAGCTAGTTGCTGCGAGGAAAACCACCCTTCATTAGTTATTTATATGCCTCCTTCTAAGTTTAAGTAGCAGAACTAACACTTTGTTCTTTCTACCTTGCTTATCTTACTGTTTAACATAAGAGTATAACTTGTGCCCCAATTCCCAGACACAGAATCTTATTTATTCTGGCAACTAGTAGGTTCTTATCCTTCAATATCTCATTGAACCACTTCCAAAGGAAAGAAACTTGGGTTCAAATGAAGATAATTTTTTTCTTTCATACTTGTTAACTTATTAAGAAAAGTAAAATGAGAATTCAAATCTCAAAAGGTCTATAAAGAAATGGAAGTTCTTTTTAAGTGCTGTTAACATGGGTTTCAAAAACAAACAAGCAAACCAAATATGATATTTCAGGTGTAACCAAAACGTGGCATTTTACTTAATCAAATGTGAAATCTACAGAAAGTAACTCTTGAGAATTAAGATCACTGAATAATGCAACTTTCTAGTAAGAAAATGTCCTGCGAATTCTCTAGAGCTTTTTAAAAATAGGATAGGATCTTCTATTAAGATTGGTTTAAGATGGGAGCAGTGGCTCATCCTTATAAATCCTAGCACTTTGGGAAGCCCAGGTGGGAGGACTGCTAGAGCCCAGGAATTCAAGACCAGCTTAGGCAGCTTAGTGAAATCCATCTCTACCCAAAAAAAAATGCAAAAAGTTAGCCAGGCATGGTGGCACGCACCTGTAGTTCCAGCTACTTGGGAGGCTGGGGCAGGATCGCCTAAGCCCAGAAGGTTGAGGCTGTGGTGAGAGCAATGATGGTGCCACTGGACTACAGCCTGGGTGACAGAGTGAGACCTTGTCTCCAAAAAAAAGATTGGTTTAGTAAGGTCCTACAGAGAGATAAAAGAACCGAATTAGATAACCCCCTAAAAGTTCTTTTCAATGCTAATAAGGTCCAAGTTTTCCCCAAGGCTAACTGCCATCCTTTACCTCAAATAAAGGCTGACCCTCCCCCAACTTGTCTGAACCACTGAAAGGAAAAATTACTGCTTTATTGTTCAACTGCTCTTCTTGCGAAGACTTTCTGTCTACTGTCATCATTAAACAGTCACATCTGATCCTTTCAAAACCCATTTCTACCACAGCATCGATTTATTCAAACTCTAAACACAAAGCCGGAGTTGCCTCATGAGCACACACATTCCCCTTTCAAACACACTGAAACAGACTACCGAGAATGTGAAGGGATCCTGGAAATTCCCAACTTCTCTCCTGTTCATTAAAAGATAAACACTGGGACAGGTGAGGAAATAACTGACACCTCAAATGTGTTATACTCTAAATGTGTATCTTAGTAAAACTGTGGCATACACCTGTGCACCTGACATCTTAGTTGTATTTTGATTGCATGATCGGCCACATTTCCCCCAGAAAGAGGTGAAAGATAGGCAGAGGCTAGAACACCGGCACATCACTTTAATTAAAATAAAAACAACTTTTAAGATACAGTATTGGGCAACCCCCTCAGGTCCCTTCCCACTGTGGGAACTCTCAATAAATCCTGCTTTCTAAAAAAAAAAAAGATGACAGTATTGTTCTCATGAAGTTACCAGGTTCTCTCTTTTGTATAGAAAAAAGAAAAAACCTCACACACAATATTGCGCTACATGAGTGTACAGAGCAACAGATCTGGAGTCTTTGTTTTAAAAAAGATGTATGAGAAATTGTTTTCTAGAAAGAACACGGAAGCCCTCAGACCATCCCAATAGACCATTCCTCCAAACACCACCAATGTGCCCTGAGTGAAATTTTCCACCACAATATGTCCCCAAAAGTCAGCCAGATGTTGCGGTCATACGAATTTTTAAAATCCATTTTAGTAACTTGATATTTCTTCATCTTATTATTTGGCAATTTCTGAAGAAATGCCTTGCCTACAAATGATAGATTGTTAGAGATTATAGGGGGAAGGAGCTTGATTTACTACTAAATCAGAATAGAACTCCTAGGGATTCAAAGGAGTATTTCAACACAAAGCACCTCTAAAGTGAGAACATCTTTCTTTTGACTTCCTTTTTCCTCTTTAAAAAAAAAAACAAAAAACACCATTCCTCAACTGTTTAAGGCCAGGACCAGCCTGGGCAACATAGCAAGACCTTGTCTCCACAAAAATTTTTTTAAAAATTAGCTGGGTATGGTAGCATGCACCTTGTAGTCCCGGCTATTCGGGAGGCTGAGGCAGAAGGATCGCCTGAGCCCAGAGGCTACAGTGAGCCATGATCATGCCACAGCTCTCCAGCCTGGGAGAGAGTGAGACTCTGACTCAAAAAAACAAATGCCAAAAAACAATAAACCTCACTCATTCACCTGCAATGTATTTTCTAACTCCTACTCGTTAAATTTGTTAGATTCTATACCACAACAATTTTGTCTTATTAGCCACTTCCATTGCTAGGAAAAGGATAAATCCCTCCATTGCTCAGAATAAACTGATTTTTTTCACTTCCTCTCTCCCACAATTATTTCTTTTTTTTTTTTTGAGTCAGAGCCTCACTCTGTCATCCAACCCAGCCTCAACCTGCTGGGCTCAGGCAATTCTTCTACCTCAGCTTTCCAAGCAGCTGGAACCACAAGCACATGCCACCACACCCTGCTAATTTTTGATTTATTGTTGAGACGAGGTCTCGCAAAGTTGCCCAAGCTGGTCTCAAACCCCTGGGCTCAAGCAATTTTCTTGCCTCCGCCTCCCAAAGTGTTGGGATTACAGGAGTGAGCCACCAAGCCCAGCCACAATTAGTTCTTAAAAAGTGGAAACAAATCTTTTGAATCTGTGTATTCCTCTGTCTTGACACCTTACAACTTCAGGGAGGTCAAGTCTCTCTCACGCATTTTCCCCCCAAGTCTCACAGCCTCAGTATCTCAACATGACCTGGAGAAATGCTTCGTGTTCTGTTTCCAACCGAACAGGAACAGGCCTACTCACTGCTACTAATTTGGGGAGGAGTCTGCCAGATATTTATGTTAAAGACAAATGAAGATCACCAGCCTATGAAAACTGCAAGTCACACTCCTGGTAAGGATAACAGATTACTTAAAAAAAAAAAAAAAAAAAGTTTTCCTAACATCTGAATGAAACTTAAAAGAATTAAAGTCAATTGCAAATAACCACAGCACTCTCTTCCAGCAATATTGATCTAGCATCTTTTTAAACAGCTCATCGTTAAAAACACATTTCAACAGAATACCTGTCGGTCCAGAGAAATGGGAGGTTGATAATAACACATGCCTTCAACTCAGAACTTTGCAAGATATTTTAGAAGTGCCTGCACTTGGCTGATGATTCAGCTTTGGTTAATTGGCGCAGATTCATAGCAAGTCACCACCAGGTTAAACGACTCCCTTGTGTGACAACAGCTCCCTTGTTCAAAGGGTCAAAGGGACCACCCAACTCCACCTGGAGCAGCGAAGGGGTCTCGGCCCAGAGAGAGAAGGCGGTATGCTTTCGAGGCATGGGCCTGGGTTCCCGGCCAGATCCAATGCCTGGCTCGTGGAGGGAGAGTCCCGAGAGTGACAGGAAGAGACTGGGTGTGTTCCCACCTGCCACCACCTAACTCCCCGTCCTCTTAAGGACCTCGAGGGTGGTTTTCCTCGGACGGCGGCAAGACTTAAGAGGAAGCAACTTGTCCGGCGTTTGAGGAGGGGTCCTCGGGAGAAAGAACCAGGAGCCCTTGAGAGCCCCTGCCGGATCTGAGGTGTCACTCGCTGCCTCCCGGGGGGTGGGGGCGACAGGCACTTTTGGCGGGATCGGGCAGAGAAAGGTCCCGGGGTCCGAGGGGCCACTCGCTGCCTCCCCGGGGGGCACTTCTGGCGGGATCGGGCAGAGAAACGCGCCCGGGGCTTGGAGTGGGGCCCAGACCTCCGGGGGGAGGGGAGGACTTCAGCGTGGAGAGGAGGGGGAGCGCCGCCGTCCTGGAGCCCCGGCCCGCGGAGGCCAGGGCAGCGCCGGGACCCCGCCGCCAGCGCTCCTGACCCCGCAGCCGACCCCGCGGACCGTCCCGCGCCCTCGCCCGGCCCGCCGCCCGCCGCCCCGGCCCGGCCGCGGGTCCCCGTACCTGGCTGGCAGCGGCGCCGCTCCTCACGTACCCGTTCCGCACCTCCCCGTTCGCCACGCAGCCGTTCGCCCGCGGCGCACGGCGGCAGCAGCAGCCTCCCGGCCCCGGCCGCATCTTCCCGGCAGCTGCAGGCGCGAGGCAGGCTCTGCAGGCGGCAGCGGCTCCCGGCCCCGCTCCGCACCCCACCCACTCCCCGAAACCGGAAATGACAGCCCCGCCGCCGCCAATCCCCGGCCCGGTTGCCACGCGGGGGCGGGGCCTTACTCGGGGGCGGGGGA
>NW_007246808.1:79863-90406 GCF_000164805.1 Carlito syrichta | reverse complement strand
AGGAGGACACGGCCCGCGCCGGGCCCAGCGGCCGAGAGGGAGACGGGGCGGGGACGAACCGAGAGCGACCCAAGGGCCACTGACCAATAAGAAGAAGGAGGAGGCGGACCCATGCTGCCGCCTGGCCACTCGCGGGAGAGAGCAAAGCTCCTCGCCGGTGTAAAGAGGGCTTCTCTAGAGGGACTCTTGGGCCTGGCATCTGATTGGCGGCCCAAGTCAGGGCGTGGTAGGGTTTGGCTTCTAATTGGTCCAGACTGGAGAGGAGGTGGAGTCCAGGGAGAAGTGACCAATTAGAATGTGAGGAAAGAAAAGGGGCGGGCCCGTCTCTAGAGCGGGTTCCCAGATTCTCCGGGACAGGTGGCGCCCTCTATGTCCTTGCGTCCTGAGAAGTTCTGGGGTTTGAGTCTTAGCCCAAGACAGGCAGCTCCTTTATTTAATTAGCTGATTCCTCTGTGAGTGTTTATAGGATAGCCTTTTGACAGTCTATCACCATTCTTCAGTATGCACCACATATTAACATATTTTCTAAATAAGAATGCAGATGTCGTTGCACATGCCCTTCACGTTTGTGTCCCTGTCGGGCTTTTCTGTACAATCTCCTTGAAAGACTTTCCTTGAAAGTTAGGAAACCTGGCCTAGTTCCAACTCTGCCAGTAACTGGAAGCTAAAACTTGAGCGCTGTATTTAGCCAAATTCTTTAAAATGGAGTTAACACTTCCTGCTTCGTAGACCCATAGCAAGAATTATAGTAATAAAGCATCATGCACCTATCATAATACTTATCTCATACTAGGAGCCTAGTAAATATTTTCTTACCCTTTTAGTCCTATCTTACCAGAGGGATTAGAAAGAAAATTGATCTATATTACAGCAAGAGACTTTCTGTTACCCATAAAGAATTTAGTGTCATAGTTAAGAGTATAGAGTAGAGTTGGTCTGGATTTTAAGTCCTGGCAACACCACTCACTAACTGAGTGACTTATATGTTTCTTCACCAGTTCAGTGAGAATAATAATAGTTGTCATGAAGATTTAATAAGTTAATACATGTTAATGTGTTTTGCATAGGACCCAGCAATTAATAAGCATTCATTAAGTGTTGGTTATTAGTAATTGCTGAATGCATCTATGAGAATCCCAGCATTCTTCCGCCACTCTACAGGAGCTTTAGAAAAGGGATCAGCAAGGTATCATTTTTGCATGATTTAGGAGCTGAACAATCTAACCCCAGGTGGGCAGGGCACATAGCCTCTTTGAGTTGATAAACACTGTTAATCTCAAAGTAAACATAAGTCTTTATGTGTGAGGCTAAAAAAGAAGCATTTGGGCCAGGCACAGCAGCTCACACCTATAATCTCAGCACTTTGGGAAGACAAAGTGGGAGGATTGCTTGAGCCTAGAAGTTCAAGACCAGCCTGGGCAACCCCATCTCTATTTTTTTTAAGTTTTACATTCTTTTTAAAGACAGGGTCTTGCTATGTTGTCCAAGCTAGTCGTGAACTCATGGGCTCAAGCAATCCTCCTTCCTAGGCCTACCGAAGTGCCACATCCGGCCATTTTTTTTTTTATTTTAAAAAAATAAGCCAGGCATGGTGACTCATGCTTGGAGTCCCAGCTACTTAGGAGGTTGAGGCAGGAGGATTGCTCAAACCCAGGAGTTTGAGGCTACAATGAGCTATGATTGTGCCACTGCACTCCAGCCTGGGGAACAGAGCAAGACCATGTATCTAAAAAAGAAGAAGAAGCATATGGCTTGTGCCTCACAGTGCTTATGTTTTTCCGTGAGAGACAAGATGTACACATACAACAAGAAGTAAAAGACCAACCAAAGAATGGAGAAACTAGGCAACAGGCAGTCTGATGAGGGAGGCTGGTAGCAGTGATAAGTCGACTTTCCATGTAGAAAGTTTTCAGGGCAATAATCTGGTTGGCAGCTGGCTAAGGGCCTTAATTAAAGCTTAGACCAGGGGTCTCCAACCCCTGGGCTATGGACTAGCACCAGTCTGTGGTCTGTTAGGAACCAGGCCACACAGCAGGAGGTGAGTGGCTGGCAAGCAAACAGAGCCTCATCTGTATTTATAGCTGCTCTCCATCGCTTGCATTACTGCCTGAGCTCTGCCTTCTGTCAGATCAGCACAGCATTAGATTCTCACAGGAGCGTGAAACCTATTGTGAACTGCGAATGCGAGCGATCTGGGTTGTGTGCTCCTTATGAGAATCTAATGCCTGATGCCCTGAGATGAAGCTGAGACGGTGATGCTAGTGCTGGGGAGCGGCTGGAAATCCAGATTAACATGAGCAATGCTTGCAGACTCATATTAAAATAAATCAATTGCTTGCAGACTCATATTAAAATAATAATATCATAATGATTTCATTATATATTACAATGTAACAATAGAAATAAAGTGCACGATAAATGTAACGCACTTGAATCATCCCAAAACCACCTTCTCCCCATCCATGGAAAAATTATCTTCCATGAAACCAGTCTCCGATGCCAAAAAAGATTGGGACTGCTGGCTTAGACAGTGGGCTGAATGAATTTGAAGAAGGTTGGGAAGAAGATGTGGAATGAGTTAGATAAGCAGGACTTGGAGAGCTGGATCTGAGAAGGAAAGGAAGGATGGTTAGGAGGGAAGAAAATTTCAGAAGCTCAGAGGCAGAGGTTGGAAAAGGAAAAGCCTGAACTAGAGTTTAAGAAAAAAAGGCACCTGGCTAGATGGGAGGAACCATGTTAGCCTGTCCTTCCTTCCTGAGGGCAAGACACCAGCTCCTTGTCTTGTTCTGCCACTTACTCACCATGTGTTGTCTTAGACAAGTCATGCAAGCTCAACCCAGGTTGCCTCACTCATCTTGCAAAGTTACTACTGTTCTCACCTCACAAGCTTTAGTGAGCATCCACAATACAGACACAAATGATCTGATTACTTCACATGCCATTGTTAAGTCACAAAAACATGCTCAGTAGGCAGAGGAAACACCCCAGGCTCCATGTAAACAGGAAAACAACCCCTTCCAGATGCACAAACTGCCCAGCATGATTTTAACAGAGTTAAAATGCAAACGTTAATATGCAAAGTTCTATGCTAGCTACAGGGAACACAAGGCTTTCCTTCCACAGTTCAAGCCACTTCAACTGTAAAGCCTTTCTGGAACTACAATCTCCCCACAAAATCAGGTGCTTTCTCCTCTGTGAACGTTATACACACCTGTATAAGCATGTGTCACACTGCTTTGAGAGTCTTTGCTTTGAGAAGGAGGTTGCACAATGCTTTGAAACGAGCTCAGACATACCAGGATTGAAGACCAGCACCAACACTTAGAAACTTTGATTTAGGCAAAATTGCCTAACCTCTCTGTGACTCAGTTTCCTCATCTGTAAAATGGGACATACCTCATAGAGTTGCTGTGAGAATTAAATAAGAAAAGAATTGAAGCCGGGCTCCTTGGCTCAGTCTGTAATCCCGCGCCTTGGGGAGGCTAAGGTGAGTGGATTGCCTGAGCCAGCGGGTTCGAGACCCACCTGGGCAACTTGGCGAGACCTCATCTCTACAATAAATCAAAAATTAGCAGGCGTTGTAGCGTGCGCCTGTAGTTCCAGCTACTTGGAAGGCTGAGGCGGAAGGATCACCAGAACCCAGGAGGTCAAGGCTGTGGTGGCCGGGAGCTGCCACTGCACTCCAGTCTGGGTGACAGAGTGAGACTCCAACTCAAAAAAAAAAAAGAAAAGAAAAGAAAAGAAAAGAAAAGCACTGAGTACCAGGGTCTGTTACAAAATAGGTAGTGAGTGTTGACAATTATTAGTTGAATAAATGAATTATTTGTTAAGTGTATGAATGATTATTGAATATCATTTCCTCCAACTAGACAGAAAGCAAGTTCCTTTTTTTTTTTTTAATTGAGTTGGGGGATCACTCTGTTCTCTGTTGCCCAGGCTGGAGAACAGTGACACAATCACAGCTCACTGCAGTCTCGAACCTCCTGGGCTCTGGCAATCCTCTGGCAATCCGTCCACCTCAGACTTCCAAATAGCTGGGACTACAGGCACGTGCCACCACACCCGGATAATGCCTTCTTTATTTTATTTTTTTGTAGAGACAATATCTCACTCTGTTACCTATGCTCATCTCAGACTCCTGGGCTCAAGCAATCCTCCTGCTTCAGCCTTGCAAAGTGCTGGGATTACAGGCATAAGCCACCACACCCGGCCAAGCTCCTTGAGTTCAGGGGGTTGTCTAATTCACCTTTGGGCTCCTGTCACCTAACACATCCCTGGCACATGGTAGATGCTCAATAAATGATTGATGAATGAAGAAATGAATGAATGAATGAAAATCTGGCCCTGTCTCCAAAGGATCTTCCGTCTCACGGAGACTGGTCATTTTCTTTTGATTGCAAGTGACATAACCCAGTATTAGGAAACGTAACCAAGAAAGGAACATCCAGGTGAAGTGGGGACCAAAGTGAAGCCCAAACTTTATGTACACAATGACAATTTATATCCTGAACCCTGAATTGTACCCCACAACTTAAAGAAAAGAAAAGAAAGGAACGCGTATGGGAACTCTCCTGAAAATAGGGAAGGGTTGGGACTCAAGAAAGTCCCAAACTTCAGCAACAAAATATTCTAGACCTTCCTCCTAATCAAACCCCTTCTGATGCTTAGCGCTCACCCACCTACCACCTTCATATTTCCTAGGTCAAACTTCTAAACTCTCAGGAAAGAGAAAACTGATTAGCCCAGCTCAGGGTGAGATGCTGAATCTGGCCAATCCACGATGGGCAGAGCCCAAGGTCAACCAGCTAGAGGTGAGGAATCGGTTATAGACAAGGAACAATCATTTGCAAAGAAGGGAGGAATCGCCCTATCAGTGTCCACTACCAGGAGACAGAATCTGGGAATGCAAAGGACAAATAACAATAGCTTGGAATGAGAGTTAAAGAAAAGAGGTTTCCAGCCGGGCTCAGTGGCTCAATTTGTTATCCCAGCACTTTGGGAGGCTGAGGCGAGAGGATTGCCTGAGCCCTCGGGTTCAAGATCAGCCCGGGTAACTTGGCGAGATCTCATCTCTACAATAAATCAAAAAATTAGCCAAGCGTGGTGGTGCATGCCTGTAGTTCCAGCTACTTGGAAGGCTGAAGTGGAAGGATCACCAGAGTCCAGCAATTCAATGCTGGGGTGGCCATGAGTGTGCTACTGCACTCCAGCCTGGGTGACGGATTAAGACTCCAACTCAAGAAAATAAATAAATAAAATAAAAAAGAAAGAGGCTTCCACTGTAGCATTTTTAAAAGGGCCACACAGAAATTGCTGACTCGGAAGAGAAATGAAGGGAAAGAGACTGAGCTCTGTAGCTAGAGAAGCAGCCGGCCCGCACTGTCAGATAGGGGTCTTGGTCGCATGCAGTACAAGTCAACACTGGCTGATTTACACAGAAGGAAATTCAAATTTGTTGGAAGATTATTAGCAGCTCAGAGACCTGATTGAAAGCTAGAGGTCCAGGCTTAGAAAAAGTCTAGAGCAGCCAGGGCATGGTGCCTCACGCCTATAATTCCAACACTCTGGAGGTCTAGGCAGGAGGATCACTTGAGACCAGGAGTTCAAGACTAGCCTGGGCAACACAGCAAGACTCCATCTCTACAATAGAGAGAGAGAGAGTCGGTGTGGTGGCTCATGCCTGCAATCCCAGCACTTTCAGAGGCAGAGGCGAGAAGATTGTCTGAGTCTAGGGGTCCAAGAGCAGCTTGGGCAACTTAGCGAGACCTCATCTCTACAATAAATCAAAAAATTAGCCTGACTTGGTGGCATGTGTCTATGATTCCAGCTATTTGGAGGCCGAGGCGGAAGGATTGCCTGAGCCCAGCAGGATGAGGCTGCGGTGGCTGTGAGCATGCCACTGCACTCCAGCCTCGGTGACAGAGTGAGACTCCGACAAAAAAAAAAAAAACAAAGGAAGGAAGGGAGGGAAGAAAAAAATCAGGAACCACTGGAATTTCAAAAAGCCAGGCAGCAAGAACCATAACAAGGATTTGTGGCAACAACTGGTGAGCACATTGTTAAACTAAGTTTAGCCTAAAGCTGCCTCCTTGTAAGTTCAGCTTAAAGGTTTCTTCATACCCAGTAAACAGTTACCTAACTAGATGTCTGAACAGACTAACCCCAGCTACTTGTAACAAGTCTCGGGCGATCACAGAAGCCACAATTCAGCGCTGAGCGCAGCCAATCGATCAAACCATGTTCAAAGGAGGCAAGTTTTGAGCTGTAACCAATGTGACTGTTTCCACACCTCACTTCTGTCTTCTGGGCGTTACTCTCCTTTTTCTGTCTATCAATCCTGTCCAACCACATGGTAGCCTCAGAATCTCTCTGGACCTATTCTGTCTGGGGGAGCTGCTCAATTTGTGAATTACTCTTTGCTCTATTAAACTCTGTTCAATTTAATTTGTCTAAAGTTTTCCTCCTAACAGCACCGCTGCCGAAATAGATGACTTCTACCTAGCCCTTCCATCCTCCGATCACTTGGTCAAGAGTCAAAGTCCTAGAGAGCACATCTGCTTCGCTGAGTTTAGGTCGCATTGGTCCATATAGGTGCAGACAGAAGAAAGAAGGGTCTTCAACCTGGGCAACATAGTGACATCCTGTCTCTATAATTTAAAAATTGTTTAAAAAATTAGCGGGATGTGGTGGTACACGCCTGTAGTCCCACCTACTCTGGAGGCTGAGCCAGAAGGATTGCCTGAGCCCAGGAGGTCAAGGCTGCAGTGAGGCAGGATCATTCCACTGCTCTCTGGCCTGGGCGACATAGTGAGAAACTGACTCAAAAGTAAATAAATAAGAAAGGGAAGTGCTTACCAAGATTCACACTCCTAAGAAGAGTACACTCAGTGAGAAGAGGTGATTCCCCAAAAGGAAACGGGGGATCTAACAGAAAAAAATCAATAGACACTGAGCAAGCAAAAATACCCAATGTAACAGACAATAATTGAAAACATTAATTAAACTATTGAGGCTGGGCACAGTGGCTGTTTCCTGTAATCCCAGCACTTAGGGAGGCAGAGGTGAGAGGATGGCCTGAGCCCAGGAGTTCAAGACCAACCTGGGCAACTTGGCGAGATCTCGTTTCTACAATAAATCAAAAAATTTGCCAGGCATGGTGGCACGCACCTGTAGTTCCAGCTACCTGGAGGGCTGAGACAGAAGGATCCCCTGAGCCCAGCAGTCAAGGCTGCAGGAGGCGTGAGCGTGCCACTGCACTCCAGCCTGGGCGACAGGGTGAGACTCTGACTCAGAAACAATTTTTTAAATAATTTAAAAAACCTAAGCTAGACAGCTCAGACTATTATCTGATCCTGACTCTGAAAGCATCATTTGGTCTTCCCTTTTCAAATGCTTCATTCATTCATCTATCTGGCCAATCATTCAACAAATATTTTTTTGCTGGTCATTGTGTGAGGTACCACAAGTACAATGATTGAGCGAAAGAGACAACTTGTCCCCCATGGGCTTCTGACCCCACTTTTGCGGGAAAATCTTGGATACGTTTTTGGACTATTTTCACCGGCAATATTTGCATCCAGGAAACAGTGCAGGCCCTGGGACAAGAGTTTGGGATTGTGCTATTATTGTGAGGTTGGAGCTATTTGAAGGAAGGGTGGCACACAAACATGAAGCTTTAAGGAATGATGGTTCTGATTACACGCCACCAGGGTGCCCGCTGAGTGATTTTAATCTGTAACTGACAAGGCATTTGCAATAGAAGCTGTGCAGTAAGGCAGATGAGTGCTCCAGGAATAGGTGGCCAGCACCTGTGTCTCAACGGCAGGTCACTGCCCTTGTGTTACCTCTGCTCTAGAAGCATCTGGGAGTTTCCTGCTCAGCCGCCACGCCCCATGCTGCCACCCTGGACTTCCTGTGGGCACTCAGCCGGCTGAACGTCGCAATCCTCTGAGGTTCGGCTTCGAGAAGGAAGTGGACTTTTGCTTCTGGCTCCAGGAAGGAGGAGATGGGTGATGACACAGATTGTGATCATGGTGGTGGTGTTTGTTAAGACTCCAAGTTGCAGATTTTGAAACTGAACTCAAGTCAGATGAAGCATAAAGGAGGTTGACTCACATAAAACAGAAAGACCAAGGATATATCTGACTGGATCCAGGTGCTCAAATGATGTCATCAGGAATCTGTCTCCATGCTTGGAGTAGAGTCCTGGTGAGACAGCTTTATTCCCAAAAAGGCTGCCGCCATGTGATGACAAATATGGCTGGGGCAGGCAAGGTTGACTTCAACCAGCTTCAAAACCACCACTGAGGACCCAGCCTCTCTTCTGCAGTACCAGGGAGATTCCCAGATAACTTGGTTCTCTCTTCCCTGGCACTCTCTTTATGTTACCTGGCAATGCTACATATTCTTGGACAACACGACTTCCTTTACTTTTATTTTTTTTTTTGAGTTGGAGTCTCACTCTGTCACCCAGACTGGAGTGCGGTGGCCGCTCCCGGCCACCACAGCCTCAGCCTGCTGGACTCCTGAGATCCTTCCACCTCAGCCTTCCAAGTAGCTGGAACTACAGGCGTGCGCTACCACACCCAGACGATTTTTTGATTTACTGTAGAGATGAGGTCTCGCCAAGTTGCCCAGGCAGGTCTCGAACCCGCGGGCTCAGGCAATCCACTCACCTCAGCCTCCCAAAGGCACGGGATTACAGGCTGAGCCACCAAGCCTGGCTACGACTTCCTTTAAAATGGCCTTTTGGGGCACTTCTCCCCACCCTAAATATTTTCAACTTTTTCTCAGATTTTTTCCTGTCTTGTACTGTCCCCAAAACCAATTACTTCTGGCACCTGATGTCTGGGGAGCCCTTTTAACCTTTGTCTGGAAGATTGCAATTCTGTTGTTGATACACCCAGGAAGACTCCAAAGCCTCAGGACAGGCTCCTTCAATAGATGTCCTGAAAAGTACAGGTATGAGAGCAGGCAGTGGGAATTCAACAGGGATGCCCAAAAGAGTGGACAGAGGCTCACGCCTGTATTCCCAGCACTTTGGGAGGCTGAGGCGGGAGGATTGCTTGAGACCAGAAGTTTGAGACCAACCTGGGCAACATAGAGAGATCTTGTCTCCACCAAAAAATCAAAAAACTAGCCGGACGTGGTGGCACACAGTTGCATTTCTAGTTACTTTGGAGGCTGAGACAGAAGGGTCACCCAAGCCCAGGACTTCCTGGGTTGCAGTGAGCCGTGATTGTGCCGCTGTACTCCAGCCTGAATGACAGAGTACGACCCTGACTAAAAAAATGAGATAAAATAGCGTTGACAGGGAAAGGAATTTATTTTGTATCTACTTTAAGCCGTGATATGTGACCATTTCAAAATATAGTGCATGTCTCTTTTATTTCAATAACATCTTTTAAAGCAAAAGTAAAGACTTAGAGTCACCTTTTATTTGAACACAAACCAGCCTTTTCCTATGCTGCCCACGCCATACTTATCTGTCCATCTACACCCCACATTTCAGCTGGTGGCTCCTACAGTCTCCATTCCACTTCTCCTTCACTGGAGAGCAGTCACATATTTACAGGAAGAAGATTGCCCAGATCCTTAGCACAGTGACTGGTTCAGAGACAGACATAAGAGGTTGGTTCATTCAGTCATGGTAAGACTGGAGGTTTTTGGTTCATGATTGGGTGAAGGAAACCTGTCTGATCTCCTGGAAGTCATGGTCTGTGACTGTGAGGCCCACAACTGCTGCAGCCATTCTGCCACCACAAGGAAAACGCACCTAAGAACAAAACGAACACCAGGAAGTAAACAGCATGGCTCACAGACCCATGGAGTTGGTGCTCTGATCAAACCATGCCTGAAGCCCACATTAAACATTCTAGTTCCACGGAGTCAAGAAATTCTCTTTAATTGTTTATGCAGGTTGAAATTCTGTAGGATTTTTTCCTTTTTGTAGATACAGGGTCTGGCTGTGTTGCCCAGGCTGGTCTCAAACTCCTGGCCTCAAGTGATCATCCCGTGTCAGCCTCCCAAAGTGCTGGAAATATAGGTATGAGCCACTATGCCCAGCCCATAGCTATGTTTTTATTTTATCTCATTTCATTTTAAGTTAAATTTTTTAGAGTCAAAGTCTTGTTCTGCCACCCAGGCTGGAGTGCAGTGATGCCATCACAGCTCACTGCAACCTCAAACTCCTGGCTCCAGCGATCCTCCTACCTCGACCTCCTAAGTAGTTGGGACTACAGGCATGGGCCCAGCTAATTGTGTGTGTGGTTTTTTTTTTTTGGTAGCAATGGCTTCTCACTATTGCCTAGGCTAGTGTCAGACTCCTAGGTTCAAGCAATCTTCTCACTTTGGCCTCCCAAAGAGCTGGGATTACAGTCATGAGCCACTGTGCCTAGTCTCTGACTAATTAAAAACACATTTTTTAAGAAATGGGGTCTGCCGGGCTCGGTGGCTCAGCCTGTAGTCCCGCGCCTTTGGGAGACTGAGGTGAGTGGATTGCCTGACCCCACGGGTTCGAGACCCGCCTGGGCAGCGAGACCTC
>NW_007246808.1:62463-79841 GCF_000164805.1 Carlito syrichta | reverse complement strand
AAAAAAAAAAAAAAAAAAAAGAAAGAAATGGGGTCTACCTACATTACGCAGGCTGGTCTTCAGTTCCTAGCCTCAAACAGTCCTCCTGCTTCGCCTCCCAAAACGGAGGGATTACAGGCATGAATCACCTCTCCAAGGCTATAGATTTTTAGAAGACTTTATCTTTTGAAGATGCAAACTAAAATATTTGTGGGATGTAGTGAATGGCAGGCTCCCAAAAGATACATCCCTTTGCATTTTTTTTTTTTGAGTTGGAGTCTCACTCTGTCGCCCGGACTGGAGTGCAGTGGCCACTCCTGGCCACCGCAGCCTCGACTTGCTGGGCTCCGGCGATCCTTCCGCCTCAGTTTTCTGAGTAGCCGGAATTACAGGCAAGCGCTACCACGCCCGGCTGATTTTTTGATTTATTGTAGAGATGAGGTCTCGCTGCCCAGGTGGGTCTCGAACCCGCGGGCTCAGGCAATCCACTCACCTCAGCCTCCCAAGGCGTGGGATTACAGGCTGAGCCACCGAGCCCGGCTTCCTTTTGCATTTTTAAAAAAATGGAACCTTGCGGGACGCAGTGGCTCAAGCCTGTAATCTCAGCACTTTGGGAGGCAGAGGTGGGAGGATTACCTGAGCCCAGGGGTTCGAGACCAGCCTAGACAGCATGACGAGACCTCGTCTCCGTAATAAATCCAAAAATTAGCCAGGCATGGTGGCACGTGCCTGTAGTTCCAGCTACTTGGAAGGCTGAGACAAAAGGATCGCCTCAGCCCAGCTGGTTGAGGCTGCGGTGGCCATGAGCATGCCACTACACTCCAGCCTGGGCAACAATAAGACTCCGACTCAAAGAAAAAAAAGGAAATTTAAATAAAACACCTTAACAATTACTACACTTCAGCAGAATCTTTTTTATTGTATTATTGAGGTATAATTAATATTAAGCAAACTGAGCCTGGTGTGGTGGCTCACATCTGCAATCCCAGCACTTTGGGAGGTAGAGGCGAGAGGATTGCCTGAGCCAAGGGGTTCGAGACCAACCTGGGCAACTTGGTGAGACCTCATCTCTACAATAAATAAAAAAATTAGCCAGGCATGGTGGCACGTGCCTATAGTTCCAGTAACTTGGAAGGCAGAGGCAGAAGGATTACCGGATCCTAACAGGTCAAGGCTGCAATAGTTGTGAGTGTGCCACTGCACGCCAGCCTAGGCAACAAAGTGAGACTCTGACTCCAAAAAAATGGAGTAAACTGCATATATTTGAGTTCAAATGTATGATTTGATGAGTCTTGACATATATGTACGTATACACCTGTGAAATCATTTCAACAATGAAAATAACGAGCATAGCCGGGCTCGGTGGCTCAGCCTGTAATCCCACGCCTTTGGGAGGCTGAGGTGAGTGGATTGCCTGTGCCTGCGGGTTCAAGACCCGCCTGGGCAACTTGGCGAGACCTCATCTCTACAATAAATCAAAATGAGCCAGGTGTGGTAGCGCGCGCCTGTAGTTCCAGCTACGTCGAAGGCTGAGGCGAAAGGACCGCTGGAGACCAGCAGGTCGAGGCTGCGGTGGCCGGGAGCAGCCACTGCACTCCAGTCTGGGTGACAGAGTGAGACTCCAACTCAAAAAAAAAGAAAGAAAAAGAAAAAGAAAATATCGAGCATATCTAACACACTCAAAAGATTCCTGGTGCCCTTTTGGAATTCTGTCCCTCCATCCCTGCCCTCCTAGACTTTCTGTTATACAGACTGGTTTGCATTCTCTAGAATTTTACATAAATGAAATAATATAGTACATCCTTTTTTTGCCTGACATTTTTCATTCAACACACTATTTTGAGATTCATCCATGGTGTTGCTTGTATCTTTGATTCTTTGTGTTGCCAAGTAGTTTTCATGTAAGGATGCACAACAGTTTGCTTATCCATTCACCTGTTGGGAAACGCCCAGTTATCGTGCGGGAATTGTTTCTAGTTTGGGACTGTTACCAAAAAAGTTGCTGCAAATATGTGTGTACACATTTCTGTGTGGACATAAACTTTCATTTCTCTTGGTTAAATACCTAAGAGTAGAGTCTTTTTTTAAAATAATTTTTTTCTATTATAAAAGCGATGTATATTTAATGTAGAAAGTTAGAATATAATGCAGTAATAAGAAAAAAATAATAATAATATAGCTCGATGCATATTCTTCCAGAAATGAGAACCAGGAAAAAAGAACAACAAAAGAGGCCGGGCGCGATGGCTCATGCCTGTAATCCCAGCACTTTGAGAGGCCCAGGCAGGAGAATCACTTGAGCCTAGGAGTTTGAGACCAGCCTAGGCAACATAGTGAAATCTCATCTCTACAGAAAAAGAAAAAAAAATTAGCTGGGCTTGGTGGTGTACACCTGTAGTCCTAGCTACTTGGAAGGCTAAGGCAGAAAGATTGCCTGAGCCCAGAAGTTGGAGACTGTGGTGAGCTGGAATCACACCGCTGCATTCCAGCCTGGGCAACAGAGTAAGACCCGGTCTCAAAAAACAAGACGAAACAAAAAAACAGTGGAAGAAAGAAAGATGAGACTGTTAGGGCATATGAACAGGATGAGCAGTCATCAGGAAACAAATCAGCCTTGAGAGTGGACACAACATGCCACCTGCTGCTGGAGCAGAGTCTGGGAGGGGTGACCTCTGTTCCACTGAGCCTTCAACATGTGTCATTTTATACTCAAGGTGTCTGCGTACCCATTGGTGTTTCTTTTCTCATGCACTAAAAGGGATTTTGGAAACGCACCTAGTTATTATGTGGGGTCATTTATGTATCTTTGCTTTTCATGTGTTTGTCTCCTAAAGAATCAGACCCAGCTGGGCTTGGTGGCTCAGCCTGTAATCCCGCGCTTTGGGAGGCTGAGGTGAGTGGATTGCCTGGGTCCACGGGTTCGAGACCCGCCTGGGCAACTTGGTGAGACCTCAACTCTACAATAAATCAAAAAATTAACTGGGCGTGGTAGCATGTGCCTGTAGTTCCAGTTACTCAGAAGGCTGAGACAGAAGGATCTCCGGAGCCCAGCAGGTCGAGGCTGCAGTGACCAGGAGCGGCCAGTGCACTCCAGTCTGGGCAACAGAGTGAGACTCCAATTCCAAAAAAAAAAAAAATCAAAAAATTGGCAGGGCATGGTAGCACGCGCCTGTAGTTCCAGCTACTTGGAAGAATCGCCGGAGCCCAGCGGGTTGAGGCTGCGGTGGCCGAAAGCATGCCACTGCACTCCAATTTGGGCAACAGAGTGAGACTCCAACTCAAATAAATAAATAAATAAATAAAGAATCAGACCCAGGAACCCTGGGTTCAGGTTGTGCATAATGATTCAATGTTTTCTTATTTTTTGGTACTTCCTGGTTTTTAAAAATGATGAATCTATTTATAATAATTAAAGACTTAATAATAGAGTAGGACTATAAGGTTGCTTTAATATGAAAGAATAATTAATTTAATATACCATCTTAGTGGGATAAAGAAAAAAAAACCCAGTCTTTTAACAGACACAAAAAAGGCATTTGACAAAATCTTTTTTTTGAGTTGGGATCTCACTCTGTCACCCAGGCTGGAGTGCAGTGGCACTATCACCATCACAGGTGACCATAGCCTTGACCTCTTGGGCTCAGGAAATCCTTCTGTCTCAGCCTCCTGAGTACCTGGGACTGCAGGCATGTACCACCATGTCTGGTTAATTTTGTTATCTCTTGTAGAGACAAGGTTTCACTATATTGTGTAGGTTGGTCTCGAACTCCTAGGCTCAAGCGGTCCTCTTGCTTTGGCCTCCCAACTTCCTAGATGACAGGCGTGAGTCACTGCACCTGGCCTAAAATCTAATATTTCTTCACAGTGAAAGCACTCAACAACCTAGGAATAGAATAGAACTTCCTCAACCTGATAAAGAACATTTACAAAACACGTACAGCAAGCATTAGGTTAAATGGTGAAAAACAGAATGCTTTCTAAGATCAGGAACACGACAAGGGTATCCACCTTCTCCACCTCTATTCGACATTGTACTAGACAATTAACCAAGAAAGTAAAATAAAACGATTCCAGATTAGAAAGGAAGAAGTAAAGTGATCTCTACTCACAGATAACATATTCTTATACATAGACAATCTGAAGGAATCCACTAAAAAATGATTAGGACCAATAGCCAAGTTAGTCAGAGGGGTTTCAGGATACAAGATTAATAAATGAAAAGCAAGCCGGGCTCAGTGGCTCAGCCTATAATCCCATGCTTTGGGAGGCTGAGGTGAGTGGATTGCCTGAGCCCACGGGTTCAAGACCCACCTGGGCAATTTGGTGAGACCTCATCTCTACAATAAATCAAAAACTAGCGGGATGTGGTAGCATGCGCCTGTAGTTCCAGCTACTTGGAAGGCTGAAGCGGAAGGATCGCCGGAGCCCAGCAGGTGACAGAGTGAGACTCCAATTCAAAAAATAAATAAAATAAATAAATACACGAAAAGTAGTTGTATTTTCTATCTACTAACAATAAATATTCTGTAAATAAAATTAAGAAAACAATTCCACTAATAATAGCATCAAAAAGAACAAAATATTGGGAAGAGTTCATGAAAGAAGTGCAAGATTTGTACACCAGAAACTATAATATATTGTTGAAAAAACTCAAAAAGATATGAATAATGGAAAGACGGCCCATGTTCATGGTTTGGAGACTTAATATTATAGGATGGCAATACTTACCAAATTGACCTACATATCGAATGTAATCTCTATCCAAACTCAGCTGCCAGTTTTTGTTTTGTTTTGTTTTTGGAGACATTGTTGATCCTAAAATCCATGTGGAAATGTAAGGGATACAGAATAGCCAAAACAATTTTGATTAAAAGAACAAACTTAGAGAACTAACACTTCCTGACTTCAAAACGTACAATACAGAGGAAGTAATCAAAACAGTATGCTATTGACATAACGATAGACATATACGAGGGGTGCCAGAAAAAGTATACACATTTTTTTTTTTTTTTGAGTTGGAGTCTCACTCTGTCACCCAGACTGGAGTGCAGTGGCCACTCCTGGCCACCACAGCCTCGACCTGCTGGGATCCGGCAATCCTTCCACCTCAGCCTTCCAAGTAGCCGGAATTACAGGCATGCACTACCACGCCCAGCTAATTTTTTGATTTATTGTAGAGATGAGGTCTCGCTTCCCTGGCGGGTCTCGAACCCACGGGCTCAGGCAATCCACTCAGCCTCCCAAGGCGCAGGATTACAGGCTGAGCCACCGAGCCTGGCTAAAGTACACACATTTTAGGAGATGTTATCTATGTATTACTTTTCAAAGTTGAATTGAATGATGGCACCAACGTGTAGCAGGATGATCACTCAAAAGATGGCATTCAAGCCGGGCTCAGTGGCTCAGCCTGTAATCCTGCACCTTTGGGAGGCTGAGGTGAGTTTATTGCCTGAGCCCGTGGGTTCGAGACCCGCCTGGGCAGGCGAGACCTCAACTCTACAATAAATCAAAAAATCAGCCGGGCGTGGTAGCGCGCGCCTGTAATTCTGGCTACTCGGAAGGCTGAGGCAGAAGGATCGCCGGAGCCCAGCAGGTGGAGGCTGTGGTGGCCGGGAGCGACCACTGCACTCCACTCTGGGCGACAGAGTGAGACTCCAACTCAAAAAAAACCCAAAAAAACAAACAAAAAAAAACAACAACAAAAAGATGGCATTCATCAAATGAATGCTAGCGTCACCAGGCCACAGGCAGGACAGTCAAAGAAAACGGCGGAAGCACGGTAGTTGTTCAAGGAGTGCAAGACCATTTTGAAGTGGTATTTGAAATCTGAGAATGTTGTGGAAGTACAATGACAACGGAGGTGTGAGTATGCAACCGAACCTCCAACACGCCTAACAACTGCATGCATTCGTGACGAGTTTGAAACACATGGCGCAGTGTGTGATGCGCACAAGGGAAGATCCAGGAGGCCTCACCCAGCAGCAAGCCCTGCTTCTTCTGCTGTGGTGTTGGTACAGTTTACACGCTCGCCACAGAGGTCTACCAAACAATGTACGCGTGAGACAGGAGTTAGCAGAACAAGCACACGGTGCATTCTTAAAACAACAAAATGGAAAGTTTTCATCCCAAGATGATGATTATTATAATGTGTATATATTTTTTGGCACCCCCTGTGGATTAATGTTATAAAATTCAGCCTCCTGACATTGGTAATCAATCGATTTTTTGACAAGAGTGTGAAGACAATTCAAAGTGGTCATGAA
The DNA here is from genome assembly GCF_000164805.1 of Carlito syrichta. Lineage (NCBI taxonomy): Eukaryota > Metazoa > Chordata > Mammalia > Primates > Tarsiidae > Carlito > Carlito syrichta. The sequence goes on along the minus strand of NW_007246808.1, from coordinate 73,599 downwards.
TGGTCTTGTCAACACATGGTCCTGAGCTGGGCGTGGTAGCTCATCCCTGTAATCCCAAGCCCTTTGGGAGGCCAACATGGAAGGATTGCTTGAGCCCAGGAGTTTGGGACCTGCCCTGGAAATATAGCAAGACCTCATCTCTATTAAAAATAATCAAGCCAGGCTCAGTGGCTCAGCCTGTAATTCCACGCCTTTGGGAGGCTGAGGTGAGTGGATTGCCTGAGCCTGCGGGTTCAAGACCCACCTGTGCAACTTGGCGAGACCTCATCTCTACAATAAATCAAAAATTAGCCGGGCGTGGTAGCATGCGCCTGTAGTTACGGCTGCTTGGAAGGCTGAGGCAGAAGGATCGCCGGAGCCCGGCAGGTCGAGGCTGCGGTGGCCGGGAGTGGCCACTGCACTCCGCCTGGGTGACAGAGTAGGACTCCAACTCAAAATAAATAAATAAATAAATTAGCCAGGCATGGTGGTGCATGCTTGCAGTCCCAGCCACTTGTGAGGCTAAAGCGAAAAGATTGCCTAAGCCCAGGAGGTTGAGACTATGGTAGCCCTGATTGTGCCAATGCACTCCAGCTGGACAACAGAGTGAGATACTGAACTCAAACAAAACAAAACAAAACAAAACAAAATCAAGTGGCCCTGGTGAAGTTAGATCCCTACATGCAAAATAATGAAGTTGGACTCCCTACATCACACCATGTACAAAATTAAGTCAAAATGGATCGAAGACCTGAATGGAAGAGCTAAAATATAAAACTTTTAGAAAAAAACATAGTTATAAATTTTTATAACTGTGGATCAGGCAATAGTTTTTAGATATGCTACCAAAAGCATAGATAGTCAAAGAAAAAAATAGATAAATTGGACAAAATGAAAATGAAAAACTTTGGTTCTCCATAGGACATTGGAAAGTGAAACAATAACCTATAGAAATGGGACAAGATTTTTTTTTTTTGAATTGGAGTCTTACTCTGTAGCCCAGACTGGAGTGCAGTGGCACGCTCCCAGCCACCACAGCCTCAACCTGCTGGGCTCTGGTGATCCTTCCGCCGCAGCCTTCCAAGTAACCGGAACTACAGGCACGCACTACCATGCCTGGCTAATTTTTTAATCTATTGTAGAGATGAGGTCTCGTCAAGTTCCCCGGGCTGGTCTCGAACCTGCAGGCTCAGGCAATCTACTCACCTCAGCCTCCCAAAGTACTAGGATTACAGGCTGAGCCACCGAGCCCGGCCTGGGAGAAGATTTTTGCAAATCATGCGTCTGATATGAGACTTGTATGGAGAATACATAGAGAACGCATAATGCTCAATAATAAAAAGATAAAAATCCACATTTTAACATGGGCAAAATATTTGACTTGACATTACTCCAAAGAAGATATGCAAAAGGAAGGGAGGGAGGAAAAGGAAGGAAATGCTCTGAGTGTGATACAACTGGGGTTCAAAAGGACCCAATAAATAACACTCCCCTCCTCACCAAAGCTCTGAACCAATTGAGAAGTCAGACCAGAAGGTCAGCACATGCAGAGTTGAAGCACAGAGCTGAATTCCCGGGCACAGTCTGTGTGACATGCACAGGGGACTGCACGTGGGCTAAGGCTCTGCTGTTATCACCTTGAAATTTTTTTTGAGTTGGAGTCTCACTCTGTCATGTAGGCTGGAGTGCCGCAAAATAATCATGGCTCACTGCAGCCTCAACCTCCTGGGCTCAGATGATCCTTCTGCCTCAGCCTCCCAAGCAGCTGGGACTACAGGCACACACCTCCAAGCCTGGCCGACTTTTTGTTTTTAGAGAGAAGAGGTCTCGCTATATTGCCCAGGATGGTCTCAAACTCCTGGGCTCAAGCAATCCTCCTGCCTCAGTCTCCCAAAGCACTGGAATTACTGCACCCAGCCCCTTGAAATTCTAAATAATTTTTGTTTTGCACGGAATCCTGCAAATTATGACAAAAATGTCCCCTGAGAAAAGTCACCTTTACTACAAGTTATAAATGACCTGGGAGAATAAGAATTGAGTATGAGAGCCAATTTCTGACCTCCAGCCTAGACCCTCCTCAAAAAAAGTTTTAAGGCTGGGCGCAGTAGCTCATGCCTGGAATCCCAGCCCTTCAGGAGGCCAAGGCAAGAGGGTTGCCTGAGCCCAGGGGCTGGAGACTAGTCTGGGCAACATGGTGAGACCCGATCTCTACTATAAATCAAAAAATTAGCCAGGCATGGTGGCGCACACCTGTGGTCCCAGTTATTTGGAAGGTTAAGGGGAAGGATGGCCTGAGCACACCAGGATAAGACTGCGATGGGCAACAGTGAGATTGTGATCAAAGAAGTGGGGGAAGCCGGGCTCGGTGGCTCAGCCTGTAATCCCGCGCCTTGGGAGGCCGAGGTGAGTGGATTGCCTGAGCCCGCGGGTTTGAGACCTGCCTGGGCAACTTGGCGAGACCTCATCTCTACAATAAATCAAAAAATCAGCCGGACGTGGTAGCGCGCGCCTGTAGTTCCAGCTACTTGGAAGGCTGAGGCGGAAGGATCGCCGGAGCCCAGCAGGTCGAGGCCGCTGCACTCCAGTCTGGGCGACAGAGTGAGACTCCAACTCAAAAAAAAAAAAAATACCGCTGCTCTTCTGTTGGGAGAAAGGGAGAAAGAGACCAGATCCCAGATCCTCCGGCCAGGACCCTTGAGAGATCACTCTCACCGAAGGGAGAAACACAGCCATCACCAACCAGGTGTCCCCCCACCTCTCTGGAGCAGTAGGTGGTGGGGTCGAGGCCAGGAGGGACTGGGGGGCCTGAGAATGGAGGAAGAGGCATCCCCTTTAACCGGCGTCTCAGTCAAGGTTCTTTTGGTTCCAAGTGACAAGTGCCATGAAAGGAGCTTAAACGGAATAGAAAGTTGTGGGGGGCCAGAGCCAGGGTTGGATCAGCTCAGCCATGTCAGCAAAGACCCAGGCACTTCCACCTTTTGGCCACTGGGATACTGTTGGCAGATACTGGCAGAGACTGTTTTTCTTGTTTGTTTGTTTTTTGGTTTTTGGGGTTTTTTTGAGTTGGAGTCTCACTCTGTTGCCCAGACTGGAGTGCAGTGGCTGCTCCCGGCCACCGCAGCCTCGCCTGCTGGGCTCCGGCGATCCTTCTGCCTCAGCCTTCCAAGTTTTTGCATCTCCAGCTCCTGCCTCCTTCCCCGCCCCCCTTCCCCTTCTTCCCTGACTATTTTGTTTGGGAACAGAGAGGAAACTCACTGATCTCAGAGGAGCAGACATCCTGCCAGCCCCATGAATCAGAACCGGTCTAAGGTAATCATAAAATCCAAGTCCCCTTTGCCAGGCACTCACTCCTCCAACGTCCCTTGCAGGTTGTGTAGGTAAGGGACACAGTCTAGCTTATGAAATCATCTGTGGGGCCTTTGAGAAAGAATTTTTTTTTTTGAGTTGAGGTCTCATTCTGTCACCCAGGCTGGAGTACAGTGGCACAGTCACGGCTCACCACAGCCCTCCTGGGCTTGGGCAATCTGTCCACCTCAGCCTCCTGAGTATCTGGGACTACAAGTGTGCACCACCATGCCCAGCTAATTTTTTACTTTCATTTTTTGTTGAGCAAAGTCTTGCTATGTTGCTTGGTCCCAAACTCCTGGGCTCAAGAAATCCTCCCGCCTTGACCTCCCAAAGTGCTTGGATTATAGGCGTGAGCCATTGTGCCCAGCCTGGGATTTTTCTTTATTAACACAAATTGAATCCCTTTCTCTCTAGCTTCCTTTCTACTTACTTGATGTAATGATGTGAGGACACGATGTCTGGAGCCATTGCAGTCATTTTGAGACTATGAGGCAACACACACGCGTGAACGAAAAGTCAACATGTTGAGCTGAGTGGTCAAAAGATGGAAGCACCTGGGTCTTTGATGACATGGCTGAGCTGATCAAACCCTGGCTCTGCCTGCCTCCAGCCTTCTTAGGAAACAACGTGACCTAGAGGTTCAAACCACTATTGTTAGATGACCTCTCACGTGTAGTCAAGAATATGCTAATTCATATAGACTTACAACACATTCACTGAGAGTCTCAAGGGACCCAGGGGAAGCCCTCTTAAAGGTCGGGAGGCAGGAGTTGGAAAGCTTCACACCCCTGGGCAGTTTCTCTTGCAGCCTCATCTCTGCTTCTCTGAGCACCTGCCCACTTCACTCTCTCTCTGCAGCCCGGTTTTGGGTCAACGCCCTCTGGATCTGCCTTTCTTGGGTCGAGACCAGCTCAGGCTGCAGTTAGTATCTCAAGCCCAGTTCCAAAGTCCAGAAAATACAGTACACTTGGGCGGGTTGTGAGTCATGTACACCCCATCCCAATTAACAATGCCAGGGTGGCAAGGTCGCACGCCCAGGCCTGGCTGCCCGGGGCCCACCCCTGAAGGGGGTGTGTGTAGGAAATTCTCAGAGAAGAGGCAAGCACGGGCTGGAAAGTGCCTTCAAGTGCCTACCATGTCAGGTGAGCCAGAGAGGAAGGAAGATACGACTCGGGTTGGGTGTGTGCTAGAGGCGGTGGGAAGCTGTCACTCGCCTCAGATGAGCCCACAACTGCAGGTGGAAAAGCCGAGCGAGGGAAGAACAGTCTCAGGTGGCAGCTGAGAAACTCCATTTAGAAGTCAAAATTGCAGGGCACGGTGGCTCACGCCTGTAATCCCAGCACTTTGGGAGGCGGAGGCGAGAGGACTGCCTGGGCCTAAGGGGTTTGAGATCAGCCCGGGCAACTTGGTGAGACCTCATCTCTAAAATAAATCAAAAAATTAGCCGGGCTTGGTGGCTCAGCCTGTAATCCCGCGCCTTTGGGAGGCTGAGGTGAGTAGATTGCCTGAGTTCGAGACCCGCCTGGGCAACTTGGTGAGACCTCATCTCTACAATAAATCCAAAAATCAGCTGGGCATCGTAGCGCGTACCTGCAATTCCGGCTACTCAGAAGGCTGAGGCGGAAGGATCGCCGGAGCCCAGCGGGTCGAGGCTGCGGTGGCCGGGAGCGGCCACTGCACTCCAGTCTGGGCAACAGAGTGAGACTCCAACTCAATCAATCAATCAATCAATCAATCAATCAAAAAATTAGCCGAGTGAGGTGGTACATGCCTATGGTTCCAGCTACTTGGAAGGCTGAGGCAGAAGGATCGAGGGTGCGGTGACCAGGAGCGTGCCACTGCACTCCAGCCTGGGTGACAGAGTGAGTTTCCGACAAAAAAAAAAAAAAAAAAAAAGAAGCTGAAATTTAGGCCAGGCATAGTGGCTCACGCCTGTAATCCCAGCACTTTGGGAAGCCGAGGCAAGAGGATTGATTGCTTGAGCACAGGAGTTTGACACCAGCCTGGGCAACATAGAGAGATCTCATCTTTAGAAGAAATCAAAAAAAATTAGCTGGGTGTGGTGGTTTGCGCCTGTAGTCCCAGCTACTTGGGAGGCTGAGGCTAGAGGATTGCTTGAGCCCAGGAGGTCAGGCTGTGGTGAGCTGTGATGGTGCCACTGCACTCCAGCCTGGTTGACCGAGCGAGACTCCGACTCAACAACAAAAAAAAAAAACTAAAGAAGTTGAAATTTCATCTCCTGAGGACTCTTCTGGAATGAGGAGCGGGGAAGAAGTGGGAAGAGAAATGAGGACGGAAAGGCGGGCCCTCGAGAAGGAAACGCTGTCACTAAGAACACAGTGGGTGGGACTAGACTGTCCCCTGCTCCCCTTCCCGGCCAGAAGAGTGGAAATCAGGTCTCTGGTTATTTCAGGCCCACGCCCCGCAGAGAGCGTGTGTTTGTGTGTGTTCCCGGCACTGGCTGGCAACAGCCTTTCTCTCGAGAAAAGAAAAGTTCCCTGAAACAGATTGGGGTCAGCCCTGGTCCTGGCTCTTCATGGGGCCGGGGAAACTGGGCTAGAGGCCAGGGCACTGCCCTGCGGGTGGCCAGGGTTCCACGTGGCAGGCCCTGAGAGGGGCAGAGGATGGTGGGGGGCCGGGGCTCAGGGCCGGGAAGGGCTGGACTCCCCTCCTGCTGGGAGGAACTGGGCCGGGAGGCGGCCCTGGCCCCAGACTGGCCTGGAGCCCAGGCATGTGTTGGAGAAAGTGCCGGAAGGAAGTCGGGGAAGCAAGATAGCGGGTCTTGAAAGGACAGGGGGACAATTCCGGGAATCCAGAAGCTGGGAAACATTTGGCTGCAGCTCTCCCGCCCTCTCACCGTCCCTCTCTCCCTTCCTCTCTCTCACACCCTCCATGGCTCCTGCACTTGGCCTGGGTCCCTTAGAACAGCCAGGCCATGCCGGGCTCGGTGGCCCTGTAACCCCGCGCCTTGGGATGCTGAGGTGAGTGGATTGCCTGACTCCGGGGGTTTGAGACCCGCCTGGGCAGCAAGACCTCATCTCTACAATAAAATCAGCAATAAATAAAATCTACAAAAAAAATCAGCTGGGCGTGGTAACGCATGCCTGTAATTCCGGCTACTCGGAAGGCTGAGGCGGAAGGATCGCCGGAGCCCAGCAGGTCGAGGCTGCGGTGGCCAGGAGCGGCCACTGCACTCCAGTCTGGGCGACAGAGTGAGACTCCAACTCTCAGAAGAAAAAAAAAATGTTAGTGTCCGTGAATCAAATTGTGTTAGTGCACAACTACGCCCCCTCGTTAAAGGCCACCTTCACACCTCAAGGGCGGAGTTGAGCAGGGTCAACAGAGACTGTTAAGTGTCTGCAAAACCTGGAATAGTTGCTATCCGGCCTCTACAGAAGCTTGCCGATTCCTGGTCTGGTGTTCGCAGCAGTTCCTTAGGCCTCGAAGGACCCCTGAAGGCCTTAGGCTCTGGGACGGAAGTGGCTGTGAGGGCACAATTTGATTCACGGACACTAACATTTTTTTTTTCTTCTGAGAGTTGGAGTCTCACTCTGTCGCCCAGACTGGGACAGGCGCGGAATTACAGGCTGAGCCATGGAGCCCAGCTGATACTGGAGTTTTTGGTGAAAGGCCCAGAAACCAAGGGCAAGATCAGGACCAGCTTCAGGCAGCCCAGAACAAAGCGCAAGGACAAGATAAGGGACTCTGTGGTCGTTACAGTTAGGGACGTTCTTGCCTTCTGAGATGCTCCCACGTTCTGTTCTGGGTGGCATCGGGGTTTATAGGCGAGTTTCTGGATGCCACACAAGAGGCACCCAGTGCTGTCGGGAGACTGACGTACACACCATCGATCGTGGGAACACTCTGGCCGCTGCGGGTGACACTGTCGGCTTCTCACCTGCCCCTGCCCCTCCTCCTGCTAGGTTACCACTCTGCAGGGGTCCAGCCTCCGCTGAGCAGGGCCTGAGTTGGGGGGAGGGAATGAGAAAAGAAAGAGACAGGGAAACTGCGGGATTGGGAGGGCTTCCTCTCAGGTATCCGTGAGCCAGAGAGAGCAAGAGAGCACATTTATTTTACTGCATGCCTCTTATATAGGACAAAGATCACAAAAGGAAGTTATATGTTAATGTCTGAATTAAATCACACAAGCAGGGTAAGTATCAATGACTAAACTATGCATATTTTAACGTTTATGCTAACCAAGGTAATCCCTTAAGATAGCCTCCGGGTCTGTAATTCCAGTTCTTTGGGAGGTTGAGGCAGGAGGATTGCTTGAGCTCAGGAGTTCAAGATTAGCCTGGGCAATATGGTGAGACCCTATCTCTACCAAAAAAATAAAAATAAAAAACAGCCGGGCTCAGTGGCTCAGCCTGTAATCCTGTGTCTTGAGAGGCTGAGGTGAGTGGACTGCCTGAGCCCGTGGGTTTGAGACTGCCTGGGCAACTTGGCGAGACCTCATCTCTACAATAAATCAAAAATTAAGCCGGGCTCGGTGGCTCAGCCTGTAATCCCGCACCTTTGGGAGGCTGAGGTGAGTGGACTGCCTGAGCCCGCGGATTCGAGACCCACCTGGGCAGGCGAGACCTCATCTCTACAATAAAATCAAAAAATCAGCCGGGTGTGGTAGCGCATGCCTGTAATTCCAGCTACTCAGAAGGCTGAGGCGGAAGGATCGCCGGAGCCCAGCGGGTCGAGGCTGCGGTGGCCGGGAGCGGCCACTGCACTCCAGTCTGGGCGACAGAGTGAGACTCCAACTCAAATAAATAATAAAAAATGAAAATAAAAAACATTAGCTAGGTGTGGTGGCGCATGCCTATAGTCCCAGCGGCAGGGTCGAGGTCACGCGGCTCTGCTATTCGCAGAATAACAGCCAAATGTGAGGGGAGATCAAGGAAGTATAGGCTTGGTTCCTTGAACACAAGCCCAGAAACATAAGGACCTTGTTAGCTTATGTTCTGGTTTCCTTCACCAGTCTGCACCAGGCCCTGTGCCAAGTAGGCCTCATGGCTGCTGAGCATGTTTCGAGCACTATTTCCCCTATGGGAGAGATCATAATCATTCCCATTTTGCAGACCACGAAAGGGAGGCTTGGGGAGCCTAATGCCATGCAGCTAGAAAACAGGTGGAGTCAGGATTCAAGCTCGAGGTCGGCCTAACTTTAGGAAATGGTTCTCGTGCAGCACACGAAATTGCCAGAGTGGAGCTGGAGTGATCCTAGCCAATGTCATGTGTGCAAGAATGACAGGGCCCACCCAGGAAAAGGGACGCTCGATGCGGGCTTGAAACAGAGGGAGGTTAATGCAGAGAACTGGTGATAGAAAAGATCAGAGGGGGGCTGGATGTGGCGGCTCATACTTGTAAGTTCAGCATTTGGGAGGCCAAGACAGGAGGATCACTTGAGCCTGGGAGTCTGAGACTAGCCTGGGCAACAGCAAAACCTCATCTCTAAAAAAAAGAAAAAATCAGAAATTAGTCAGGTGTGGTAGTGTGCGCCTGTAGTGCCAGCTACTTGGGAGGCTGAGCCAGAGGATTGCCTGAGTCCAGGAGGTCGAGGCCGTGGTGAGCTGCGGGCAATTGTGCCACTCACTGCACTCCAGCCTGGGCAACAGAGTGAGACCCCAACTCAAAAAAGAGGGTGGGGGGAAGACTGGCACCTCCCACCCTTCTTAGCTCCTGTCTTCCACTGGCTAGCCAGAGCAGGAGGCCAGCTGACATGGGTACACTGGGGAATGCAGTCTATAGTGTGGTCTGACTTTGATGAGAGGGAGGAGAAAAGGAGATCTGGGTGTAGACAGGACCAAACAGCTTCCTAGAAGGTCTCCAGGTCTGTGAGCAGCACCTATGGCTTCAGTTGTCATTACTCAGGGACTTTGGTGCCAATAACTCACAAGGCGTTCATCTTCACAACATACGTACAATGAAAACATTTTCTTTTTTTTTGAGTTGGAGTCTCACTCTGTCGCCCAGACTGGAGTGCAGTGGCCGCTCCCGGCCACCGCAGCCTCGACCTGCTGGACTCCAGCGATCCTTCCGCCTCAGCCTTCCAAGTAGCCGGAATTACAGGTGTGCGCTACCACGCCCGGCTGATTTTTTTGATTTATTGTAAAGATGAGGTCTCGCCAAGTTGCCCAGGCGTGTCTCGAACCCATGGGCTCAGGCAATCCACTCACCTCAGCCTCCCAAAGTGCTGGGATTACAGGCTGAGCCACCAAGCCCAGCTAACATTTCTTTTTTTTGAGTCAGTGTCTCACTCTGTCGTGTGGCTCAACCTCCTGGGTTCAGATGCTCCTTCTGCCTCAGCCTATCGAGAGGCTGGGACTACAGGTGCCTGTCACCACACTTGGCTAATTTTTAAATATTTTTGTAGAAATGAGGTCTCACTGTGTTGTCTAGGCTGGTCTTGAACTCCTGGGCTCAAGCAATCCTCCTATCTTAGCCTCTCAAACTGACCCCCATTACAGGTGTGAGCTACCCAGACCGGCAGATGAAAACATTTCTAACATATATTATTAGGACTTTTTTCTGAGTTGGAGTCTCACTCAGTCACCCAGGCTGGAGTGCAGTGGCACACTCACGGCCATCCCCGTGTCACCCTACTGGGCTTCAGCGATTCTTCCACCTCAGCCTTCCAAGTAGCCAGAACTACAGGTGTGCACCCGGCTAACTGATTTATTGTAGAAACGAGGTCTTGCCAAGTTGCCCGGGCTGGTCTCGAACCCGCAGGCTCAGGTGATCCACTCGCCTCAGCCTCCCAAAGTGCTGGGATTATAGGCTGAGACACCGAGCCTGACCTATTATTAAGTTTTTTAAAGGTGCTAGAAGGCATATGTATGTTTTAGAGTAATTAATGCTAGCTGTTGTAAACAACAACACCAAAGTCTCCACAGCCTGACAGCATGGCAGATTTTTTTTTTTTACTCACATCTCACCTTCATGTGGGTCAGGGGTTCTCCCAAGTGATTCCCCTCCACGTGGTGACTCAGGGATCGAGGATATGCCCATCAAGTGGCTGTGTCATCTCAGAATCCTTCACGCCAGCTACACAATACAACAGAGAGTGGGTAGAAGATTGAGCAGGCCCTTTTGGGAGTTCCTCCTGAAAGTGGCGTATCCCCCTTCTGCCCACCTTTCACTGACCAGAGCCCAGGCACAGAGTTCCAACTTAATTGCAAGGGAAGCTGGGAAATGTAGTTTTCCTGTGGGCCCCGGAAGAGGTAAAGGGTTGGTAAGAATTGAACCATCATGTTAAAAAAAATAAGCCAACACGTTTGTGTACTTATACAAGAGAATGTTACTGGAAGGATACATAAGAGGCAGGACCTGCTACATAATTTGGAGGCCCAATGTCAAATGTTAGGCACCTCAATACAAAAGTATGAGGAATTTCATACTTTTGTACTGGCAGTGGTTATGGATTAAGCCAGGTGCAGGGTCCTTCCATGCATCTTGGCACACCCTTCACGAAACAAACTAAATATATCACCCCCAAAGGCAACCCAATCCTCCAAACTCTTAAACCCAATGCTATCACGATATATTATCCACACTACCACAAACAACTCTAATAATAAACCTAACAACAGCACCCCTCATATAGAAACGCTTGACCCCCAAGCCTCTGGATATTCCTCCATAGCCATCGCCGTTGTATATCCAAATACAACCAATATTCCACCTAAATAAATCAAAAACACCATTAACCCAATAAAAACACCACCAAAACTTAATACTATTCCACATCCAACCCCTCCACAAAGCTGGCTTCTCACATGATTACTTCTTTTTTTTTTTTTTTTTTTTTTTTTTTTT
>NW_007246808.1:58637-62443 GCF_000164805.1 Carlito syrichta | reverse complement strand
AATTCACTCACCTCAGCCTCCCAAAGGCACGGGATTACAGGCTGAGCCACCGAGCCGGCTACATGATTACTTCTAAGGAGTGGCGCTAGGGGCTGGGGAGGAAGAGATAATTTACTATTCTGGTACGCATTTTTTGTTACTATGTGCATGTGTTACTGTGATAATTAAGCATATTTCACTCAAATGGATTTGAGCAGAGCTATACACTCTACCTGAAAGAGGTAAGAGGGGGGCAACCCCCTCGGGTCCCCTCCTACTGTGGGAGCTTTTCTGCCTTCAATAAATCCTGCTTTCTAAAAACAAAGAGGTAAGATGGTTTCCAGGTTAGCAGAATTTGACGCAGTAGCCTGATCAATGCCATGGCCCTACCTCAAGAAAGATGTTGGCCGGGGGAGGCAGGGAGGAGGAGGATTGTTTGAGGCCAGGAGTTCAAGACCAGGCTGGACAACACTGGCAAAATCTCATCACTACAAAAATTTTAAAAATTAGTTGTGTGTGATGGCATGTCCCTGTAGTCCCAGCTACTTGGAAGGATGAGGCAGAAGGATTGCCTGGGCCCAGGAATGCTGGTCAGGTGTGGAGGCTCATGCCCATAATCCCAGCACTTTGGGAGGCTGAGGTGGAAGGATTGCTTGAGGTCAGGAGTTTGGCCAGCCTGGGCAATATAGGGAGATCCCGTCTCTAACAGAAAAATGATTTTAATAAATAAAAAGCAAACATAGGTAATTCCCAACTAAGCTCTGTACTGGGTGGGTGAGTTGTCCCATACACACTAGGATTTGGTCCTGAGAAGTTCATGATTTATTTAATTTTATTAAGTCAGAGACTCGCTCTGTTGCCCAGGCTGGAGTGCAGTGGCACGCTCATGACCACCGCAGCCTCACCCTGCTGGGCTCAGGTGATCCTTCCATCTCAGCTTCCAAGTAGCTGGAACCACAGGCGTGTGTCACCACACCCAGCTAATTTTTTTGATTTATTGTAGAGACGAGGTTTCATCAAGTTGCTCAGGCTAGTCTCAAACTCCCAAGCTTAGGGAATCCTCTCACCTCGGCATCCCAAAGTGCTGGGATTACAGGTGTGAGTCACCACTCCCACTAATGATTTTTAGAAGCAGATTTTTTCTTTAATAAAAGCTTACAGAGACTACGTATATGTGTATGAATGTATATCATAACCTCCAAATCTACACGGGACATGATCCAGGACCCCCGGGGGATGCGTGGAACCTCAGAGAGCACTGAACCCTATGTACACGATATTTTTTCCTACACATACATGGTTTTTTGTTTGTTTGTTTGTTTTGGTTTTTTTTTTTGGAGTTGGAGTCTCATTCTGTCACCCAGACTGGAGTGCAGTGGCTGCTCCCAACCACCGCAGCCTCGATGTGCTGGGCTCCAGCGATCCTCCCACCTCAGCTTTCCAAGTAGCTGGAACTATAGGCGCGCGCTACCACGCCCGGCTAATTTTTTGTTTTATTATAGAGATGAGGTCTCAGCCAAGTTGCCCAGGTGGGTCTCGAACCCGCGGGCTCAGGCAATCCACTCACCTCAGCCTCCCAAAGGCGTGGGATTACAGGCTGAGCCACCAAGCCCGGCTACATACAGGTTTATGTGAGGTTTAATTTGTAAATTAGGCACAGTAAGAGGTTAACAACAATAACTAATAATAAAATAGAACAATTAAAAAAATACTGTAATAAAATTTATGTGAATGTGGACTCCTCTCTCTCTCTGAGTGTCTTACTCTATCGTACTGTGGGTAACAAAAACCATAGGAAGCAAAACTGCAGATAAGGAAGACTACAGTATACGTGTGGGTGCATAGATTATGTATGTATCATATTATCTAGAGAGAGCCTTATATTAGTATAACATTATTTAATTTAATTTCTTTATTGTTTTAATTTATTTGTAGAGACAAGGTCTCACTATCTTGCCCTAGCTGATCTTGAACTCCTGGCCTCAAGTGATCCTCCAGCCTTGGCCTCCAAAAGCACTGGGATTACAGGCATGAGCCACTGTGCCTGGTCAGTGTATAACTATTTTATAAGTTTAAATGTAAGACCAGATACAGTGGTTTATGCCTATGAAACCTAGCACTTTGGGAGGCTGAGGTGGGAGGAACTGAGTTCAGGAGTTCAAGACCAGCCTAGGCAACACAGCAAGACCTCATCTCTACAAAAAATACAAAAATGATGCCGGTGTAGTGGCCCATGCCTGTAGCCCCAGGTACTCCGAAGGCTGAGGTGAGAGGATTGCTTGAGCCCAGAAAGTCAAGGCTGCAGTGAACCATGATCGTGCCACTGCAGTCCAGCCTGGGTGACAGAGTGAGACCTCAACTCAAAAAATAATCAGTTTAAATTTATAACATGTACGTTTCAATCAATGAGAAAAATTAGATCATTTTAACGAGCAGGAAAACATGAAATTGTGTTTATTGCAACTACTGTCCCATCCCATCAGAGTTTGTATTTCACTTGTTTGGTCAGGACATGATAGGTTGTACTGCTGTGACAAATAGTCCCGACTTTTTTTTTTTTTTTTTTTGAGTTGGAGCCTTATTCTGTCACCCAGACTGGAGTGCAGTGGCTACTCCTGGCCACCGCAGCCTCGACCTGCTGGGCTCTGGCGATCCTTCCACCTCAGCCTTCCAAGTAGCTGGAACTACAGGCACATGCTACCACGCCCAGCTAGTTTTTTTTGATTTCTTGTAGAGATGCGGTCTCGCCAAGTTGCCCAGGGGGGTCTCGAACCCGCGGGTTCAGGCAATCCACTCACCTCAGCCTCCCAAGACACAGGATTACAGGCTGAGCCACGGAGCCCAGCTACTCCTGACATTTCAATGGTGCATAACACCAAGGCTTATTTCTTGCTTGTGATCTGTGTCCATCAGGGCACAGCTGCAGCTTTGCCACATGTGACCTTCACACTAAGGCCTGGATGTCCTTACTGGGTGGAGGGAAGAGAATACCGTGGCAAGCTGCCCGCTAGCTCTGAGAGTGCCCTAACGTTAATACACATCGCTGTGCTCACACTGATTGGCCCCAACAAATCACATGGCCAAGTCTGATGTTAACCAGCAAGGAAATACAATCCCATTAAGGGAGAAGCAGAGAATCCTCCTACATGACAATATGCCCCCCTATAGCGAAGTACTGTAGAAATCTGGATTTTTAAAATTCTTTTAGAGACAGGGTCTCAATCTGTCACCCGGGCTGGAGGGCAGTGACACGGGTTAGAAGGATGATAAAAAGCCAGCCTCAATTTCCTGGCCTCAGGCATCCACCATCTCAGCCTCTGGAGTAGCTGGGACTGCAGGCAGGAGCCATCATACCTGGCTAATTATTTTTTCTTTGTAGAGACGGAGTCTCACTATATTGCCCAGGCTGATCTTGAACTCCTGACCACAAGCAATCCTCCCACTTCAGTCTCCCAAAGTGCTGACATTACAGGTGTGAGCCACTGAGCCTGGCCTGAGATCTAGATTAATAGAAAAGTTATTAGAAATGATAAAATCTCACCTTGCAATCTCAAGAAGTCACTAATTAAATGAACTCCCAAGCCTGGAAAGCAAATGAGAAAATTTGTTTCGAAGTTGAATCACTAAGCCCTGAGCTTTCTACATCAATGCATGTCAGACTAGAAGCATTGATCTTTTTTTTTTTTGAGTCGGAGTCTCACTCTGTCGCCCAGACTGGAGTGCAGTGGCAGCTCCCAGCCACCGCAGCCTCGCCCTGCTGGGCTCCGGCGATCCTTCCGCCTCAGCCTTCCAAGTAGCTGGAACTACAGGCGCACACTTCCATGCCC
>NW_007246808.1:54185-58485 GCF_000164805.1 Carlito syrichta | reverse complement strand
AATTCCGGCTACTTGGAAGGCTGAGGCGGAAGGATCGCCGGAGCCCAGCAGATCGAGGCTGCAGTGGCCCGGAGCGGCCACTGCACTCCAGTCTGGGTGACAGAGTGAGACTCCAACTCAAAAAAAAAAAAAAAAAAATGAGCGCTGACACTGTCTGCGTTATTGATCACCACGTGATGTGATAAGCATTATCGCACAAATGACTCTTACTCTATGATAATAGTCTTACTCTGTGATAAGAGTCATCTGAACTTTGTTCACATCCAATTGTGTGCAGGGTACGTGAGCTCCGGGATGCACCCACTTGGTTGATTTCATGTGAACAGACATGCCCAGGTCTGAATTTGCAAAAAGAACCAGTACAGAGCTAGTCTTCCTAACCAGAGACACACGTACAAGGCGTTCGAGTACATTCACAGACATGGCAGACAGCTGGAAGCAGTGGCTCACGTCTGTAATCCCAGCACTTTGGGAGGCTGAGGTGGGAGGATTGCTTGAGTCCAGGAGTTTGAGACCAGCCTGGGCAACACAGCGAGATCTCATCTCTACAAAAAAATAATAAAGAATTAGCCAGGCGTGGTGGTGTGTACCTGTAGTCCCAGCTACTCAGGAGGCTGAGGCAGAAGGATCACCTGAGCCCAGAAGGTCCAGGCTACGGTGAGCTATGATTGTGCCACTGCACTCCAGTCTGAGTGACAGAGTAAAATCCCATCTCAAAACAAAACAAAACAAAAACAAGATGTAAGGAGGACTTGGAAGTACCTGGAAAGGTCAAGCTGATTCCTGCACGGGTTAGGAGGATGACAAAGCGAATGGCCCTCACACCTGTGGTCTACAAGCCGCAGGAAGGGAGGACAGTGATCACCTGAGGGATCTGTCCCACTGCCAAAGGGAACAGCCAAACACAACCCTTCTGTGGGCTGCATCTGGGGTTATCCATCATCAATCTTATCTCTCTGAGAGAGTCACCAGGGTAAGGATCCCGGAAGAGGAAGTAGGAGTCTGAAGTGAAGCAGATAAGAATTCAAAAGGAAGAACTGGGTGGGACGAGGCAGAGACGGGGACACAGGGGACCTGGAGAAGGGGATGTTGAAACAAGGAACTTAGGGTGTTGGGGACCTGTGGTCTCTCAGCTCCTCTTCTCATAAATCCTCCGGGAAAGCAGACTCGCAGCGTTGATGTGTGGGGTCAGCTCCAGGCCTTCTCTGTGGGACATCGCTGTGTTGGGAGCGGCCAGAGAGGCTCAGGCGCATCCGAGTGTGCAGCAGAGTCTACCCCGAATGCCCCCCATTTTGTGCCCAGGTGGGAAGAGTCGGGATAAGGGAGCGATTCAGAGCGTGGGTCTCGGTGGCTGACAGAACCAGGTTGAGTTCTGGGTTCCCCACATCCTTGCGCTAAACATTTCTGAAGCCCAGGTACAAAGTTGGGATCAAAACGGCAGTCACCACGCAGGGCAGTAGAGAGATTCATATAAGAAAATGAAGATCGGCCGGGCTCGGTGGCTCAGCCTGGAATCCCAGTGCTTTGGGAGGCTGAGGTGAGTGGATTGCCTGAGCCTGCGGGTTCGAGACCCGCCCGGGCAACTTGGTGAGACCTCATCTCCACAGCAAATAAAAAAAATTAGCCGGGCGTGGCAGTGCGTGCCTGTAATTCCAGCTGCTTGGACGGCTGAGGCAGAAGCATCACCTGAGCCCAGAGGGTTGAGGCTGCGGTGGCCGTGAGCGTGCCACTGCACTCCACACTGGGTGAGGGAGTGAGACTCCAACTCAAAAAAAAAAAAAAAAAAGAAAAGAAAATGAAGATAACTGTGGTTCCTGTTCGACGATTAAAAAAAAAAGAAATGAAAAGAAATGCCTAGCACAGTCTGGGGCACACAGTGCACCGTCAGCAAAGAGTAAAGTAACTATTATTATTTTATATATGTTATTATTATTGTTCATCAGTATAAACTCGCAGGGACAGATGTGATGACTGGAAAACACAAACAGCTGGTCATCTCAGAAGTTTTATTTTCTAGTCGGGCGCAGTGGCTCGTGCTTGCAATCCTGGCACTTTGGGAAGTCAAAGCGAGAGGATTGCCTGAGCTCGGGGGTTTGAGGCCAGCCTGGGCAACTTGGCAAGATCTCGTCTCTACAATAAATCAAAAAATTGGCCGAGTGTGGTGGCCCACACCTGCAGTTCGAGCTACTCGGAAGGCTGAGGCGGAAGGATCGCCTGAGCCCAGCAGGTCGAGGCTGCGGTGGCCATGAGCGTGTCACTGCACTCCAGGCTGGGCGACAGAGTGAGACTCCAACTCAAAAAAAAAATTTAAAAGTTAAAAAGTAAAATAAAAAAAGGATGCCGGGCTCAGTGGCTCAGCCTGTAATCCCCACTCTGGGAGGCCGAGGTGAGTGGATTGCCGAGCCCATGGGTTCGAGACCCACCGGTGCAACTTGGCGAGACCTCGTCTCTACAATATATATCAAAAATCAGCCGGGCATGGTAGCGCACGCCTGTAATTCCAGCTACTCGGAAGGCTGAGGCAGAAGGATCGCTGGAGCCCAGCAGGTCGAGGCTGCGGTGGCCGGGAGTGGCCGCTGCACTCCAGTCTGGGCGACAGAGTGAGACTCCAACTCGAAAAAATAAATAAATAAATAAATAAAAAATAAAAATAAATAAATAAAGGAGCCAGGCACAGTGGCTCATGCCTGGAATCCCAGCACTTTGGGAGGCCAAGGCAAGAGGACTGCTTGACTCCAGGGGTTTGAGACCAGCCTGGGCAACGTGGCAAGACTTTGTCTCTACAGTAAATCATAAAATTAACCGGGCATGGTAGCGCACACCTGTAGTTCTGGTTACTTGGAAGGCTGAGACAGAAGGATCGCCGGAGCCCAGCAGGTCGAGGCTGCAGTGGCCGGGAGCGGCCACTGCACTCCAGTCTGGGCAACGGAGTGACTCTGACTCAAAATAAATAAATAAAAGTTTTATTCCTTTAAAAACCATTTTTTGAGACAGGGTCTCGCTCCATCACCCAAGCTGGACTACAGCGGCGTGATCATAGGTTGCTGCAGTCTTGAACTCCTGGGCTCAAGCAATCCTCCCACCTTGGCCTCCCAAGTAGCTAGGGCTACAAGCGTGAGCCCCCATACCTCGACCTCTCAAAGCCCTGGGATTATAGGTGTGAGCTACCACACCCGGTCTCGGATTTTTTTTTAAACAACAAAACTGTTTCTTTCATAATCAGGAAGAGAAAAGAGACCCTGTGTTTCCACTTTAAAGGAGAAAAAGGAGGGAACGGATGAGCCTAGCGCCGCGAGCACCCCGAGGGGCCCAAAGCGTTTCTTTCCTTCATGTGGCCTCAGAGAAAAGAGAAGGGGAGAAGGGATGGGGCTGGCTCTGAGTCAGGGAGGCAGCCCTCGGGCAGCCCAGGGTCCTGAGAGAGCAACCGGGTGAATCAGCCTGATCTGTGACAGACCTGGCTGATGTGGGGTGAGTCAGTCAGTCGAGAGGTGGGGAAGGGAGGAGCCAGTGGCCCCAACGTACACCCCGTTTCCTGCTCTGAGTGTAATGTCCCTTCTCCGCGTGGGAGGATTTAGCCCTGGGTGGGGGATTTATTTCTTAACACAGGGTCTTGCTCTGTCACCCGGGCTGGACTGCAGTGGCGCAATCAGAGCTCACTGCAGTCTCCAGTTCCTGGGCCCAAATGATCCTCCTGCCTCAGCTTCCCGAGTAGCTGGGACTACTTGCATGCCACCGGGCCTGGCTGATTTTTTTTTGAGTTAGAGTCTCCCTCTGTCGCCCAGACCGGAGTGCAGTGGCCGCTCCCAGCCACGGCAGCCTCGACCTGCTGGGCTCCGGCGATCCTTCCGCCTCCGCCTTCCGAGTGGCCGGAATGACAGGCACGCGCTACCTCGCCCGGCTGATTTTTGGATTTATTGCAGAGATGCGGTCTCGCCGCCCAGGCGGGTCTCGAACCCGCGGGCTCAGGCCATCCGCGCACCTCAGCCTCCCAAAGGCGCGGGATCGCAGGCTGAGCCGCCGAGCCCGGCCCCTGGCTACTTTTTGAGAATTTTTTGGAGGGCCAGGGTCTGGCTCTGTGGCCCAGGCTACTCTTGAATTCCTGGGCTCCAGGGACGCTCCCCGTGGCTTCCCAAGTGCTGGGATCGCAGGCGTGAGCAGCTGTGCTGGCCGAGAGCGGGAGGGCCAGAATCGGGGTTCAGACCTGGAGGGCCCGAGAGGGCTGCGGCTGACAGCGAGCGCCTTCCGTCGGCCACTCACTCGCTTCGGGGCATGGGGAGGGCGAGGCGGCCGCCGCCGGCGC
>NW_007246808.1:51537-53730 GCF_000164805.1 Carlito syrichta | reverse complement strand
GCAGCCGGGCGGGAGCGGCTGGAGCCTCCAGACCCGTGGTGCGCGCACGCGTGCACGTGGCAGAGCGTGTGCGTGTTTGTGAGTGCGCGCGGCGGGAATTCGGGGCGCTGTGTGTGTGTAGCCGGGAGAGGGAGGGGCTGCCGCACGTGAACCCATTTGGGTGTACACGCGTATGGAGCAGAGGCAGGGTGCACACTTGTGTGTGTGTAACAGGTGGTGGAGGGAGGTGTGTGCGGCGGGTGTGTAACGTGTGGGGGGTCTGCAAGTGTGTAGTGTGTTTGTGTGTGTGTGGTGTGTGGTGTGTGGTGTGTGGTGACTGTTCTCTGTGCTGTTTTGTGTGTTGTGGTATGTGTGTGGTGTGTGCTTGTGTGTGTTGTGTTGTGTGTGTGATGTTATGTGTGTTCTCTATGCTGTGTGTGTTGTGTGATGTGATGTGTGGTGTATGGTGTGTGTTGTGATGTGTGTTGTGTGATGTTATGTTTTCTGTGTTGTGTGTACTGTGTTTTGTAGTGTGTGTGTTGTGATGTTCTGTGCATTCTGTGTTGTGTGTTGTGATGTTCTGTGCATTCTGTGTGTTGTGTGTTGTAATGTGTGTGTGCATTGAGGTGTGTGTGGCATATGGTTGTGTTGTATGTGTGGAATGTGTGTGTTGAATGTTTGTGTTGTGTGGTGTTATGTTTTCTGTGTTGTGTGTTGTGATGTTCTGTGCATTCTGTGTGTTGTGTGTTGTAATGTGTGTGTGCATTGAGGTGTGTGTGGCATATGGTTGTGTTGTATGTGTGGAATGTGTGTGTTGAATGTTTGTGTTTTGCTATGTGTGTTGTGTGTGTTGTGTATGTTGTGTGGTTTGATGTGTGCTGTGTGGGTGTGTGTGTATGTGTTGTGTGTTGTAATGTGTGGTGTGTGTGATATGTGTGTTCTCTGTGTTGTGATGTGTGGTGTGTGGTGTGTAGTGTCTGTTGTGATGTGATGTGTATTGTGTCTTGTGTTGTGTGTTGTGTGTATGTGGTGTATGGCTGTGTGTGGTGTGGGGAGTGTGTGTTGTGTTTGTGAGTTGTGAGTTATGTGATGTGATGTGTTGTGTGTGATGTATTTTGTGTGTTGTGTGTGTTTGATGTGATATGCATTGTGTGTGCTGTGTGTGCTTGTGTGCATTGTGATGTGATGTGTGTTGTGCGTGTTGTTTGTGTGCGTTGTGATGTGTGCTGTGTGTGATGTCATGTGTGTTCTGTGTTGTGTGTGTTGTGCTGTGTGGTGTGTGGTTGTGTGTGGTGTGTGGAATGTGTGTTGTGTTGTGTGATGTGATGTGTGTTGTGTGTGATGTGCTGTGTTGTGTGTGTTGCGATGTGATGTGTGTTGTGTCTGTGATGTGATGTGTGTTGTGTGTTTGTGTGTGCTGTGATGTGTGTGTATTGTGTGTGTGATATGTGTGGGATGTGTGCTGTGTGTGTTGTGATGTGTGTTGTGTGTGATGTTCTGTGCATTGTATGTGTTGTGTTGTAATGTAGGTGTGCATTGTGGTGTGTGTGGTGTATGGTTGTGTTTGGTGTGTGGAATGTGTGTTGTGCGTGTTTGTGTGTGTTGTGATGTGATGTGTTTTGTGTGTGGGATGTGCTGTGTGGTGTGTTGTACGTGTGGCGTGGGATGTGTGTTGTGCATGTGGTGTGTGGGATGTGTGTTGTGATGTGTGTTGTGTGTGATGTTCTGTGCATTGTGTGTTGTGTGTTGTAATGTGGGTGTGCATTGCGGTGTGTGTGGTGTATGGTGGGTTGGTGTGTGGAATGTGTTGTTTGTGTTTGTGCGTGTTGTGATGCGATGTGTTTTGTGTGTGGGACGTGTGTCGTGTGGTGCGTTGCATGTGTGGCGTGGATGTGTGTTGTGTGTGGTGTGGTGTGTGTGTGGGATGCCTGTTGTTTTGTATGTGGGGTGTGTGTTGTGATGTGTGGTGTGTGTATCGTCATGTGTGTTCTCTGTGCTGTTTTGTGTGTTGTGCGTGATGTGCGGCATGCGCTGTGTGCCGTGATGTCGTTGTGCGTTGTGTGTGTTGCATGCGTTTGTGTTGCGATGTGTGGTGTGCGATGTTATGTGCGTTCTCTGTGTGGCGTACATCGTGACGTGCGGTACGTGTGCTGTGTATTCGTGTGCTGCGCGGTGTGCGGCGTGTGCGCGCGCGGCGTGACTCGTGTGCGGGAC
>NW_007246808.1:44321-51204 GCF_000164805.1 Carlito syrichta | reverse complement strand
CACCGCGCCCGGCTGACGTTTTGAATTATTGTAGAGACGGGGTCTCGCCACGTTGCCCAGGCGGGTCTCGACCCCCTGGGCGCAGGCAGCCCTCTCGCCTCGGCCTCTCCAAGTGCTGGAATTATAGGCGTGAGCCACCGCACCGGGCCTTCTTCTTTGTGGATTGTCGTCACCATCATTGTGTTATCGAGAGCTCACTATGTTGCCTAGGCTGGTCTTGAACTCCCGGCCTCAAGCAGTCCTCCCGCCTCAGTCTCCCAAAGTGCTGGGATTACAGGCATGAGCCCCCATGCCCGGCTGTTTTCTTTTTTAAAGAAACGAGATCTTGGACTTTTCCTTTATTGAGGGCTCTGCGGTTTTAGGAAGGATCCACGGGTTCCCTGTCGCCCTCCTGAAGACAGAGAGGCCCCCAACTCCCCTCCCGGGCTCAGGAAGGGCCTCTAAAACCAGAGCGGCAGTGGCGGTGTGCAGCCTTTGCAGCGAGGTCGTCAGAGGCGCTGTGACTTCCCCGTCCCCTCTCAGGTGGCTGCACAGGGGAGACACTTGCCATGTCACGCAC
Source organism: Carlito syrichta (assembly GCF_000164805.1). Lineage (NCBI taxonomy): Eukaryota > Metazoa > Chordata > Mammalia > Primates > Tarsiidae > Carlito > Carlito syrichta. Next base: position 50,645 of record NW_007246808.1, on the reverse strand, counting down.
CCTCTGGCAAGCCCGTAGAGAGGCCCATGCGGCCCGGAGCCAGGCCTTCTGCCCACAGCCAGGCTGCAAGCCCGTGGCCCTGCGCTCACCCTGCAGCCCTGACCAGCTGCTCCCGCGGCCTCCTGAGAGGCCCTGAGCCTCAGAAGCCACCCGGGCAAACGGCTCCCTGAGAAACTGTGAGAGGACATAAGTATTTGTCCCTTGCATTTTTCTCACTAAGTGGGGTGGTATTTGCAGCAATAAATAACTAATACAGGGATGGGTGCAGTGGCTCACGCCTGTAATCCCAGCACTTTGGGAGGCTGAGGCAGGAGATGGCTTGAGGCCAGGAATTCAAGACTAGCCGGGGCAGCATAGCGAGACCCCTTCGTTATGAAAAAGAGAAAAAAATTATCCAAGCTTGGTGGCATGTGCCTGTAGACCTAGCTCGGGAGGCTGAGGTGAGAGAATTACTTGGACTGAGAGTTTGAGACTAGCCTATGCAACACGGCAAGAAAAAAAAAAATTAAGCCAGGCTCGGTGGCTCAGCCTGTAATCCCGCGCCTTTGGGAGGCTAGGTGAGTGGATTGCCTGAGCCCGCGGGTTCGAGACCTGCCTGGGCAAGGAGACCTCATCTCTATAATAAGTCAAAAAATCAGCCGGGCGTGGTAGCGCATGCCTGTAATTCCGGCTACTCGGAAGGCTGAGGCGGAAGGATCGCCGGAGCCCAGCAGGTCGAGGCTGCGGTGGCCGGGAGCGGCCATTGCACTCCGGTCTGGGCGACAGAGTGAGACTCCAACTCAAAACAAAAACAAAAACCAAATTAGCTGAGCGTGGTAGTCCATGCCTATAGTCCCAGCTACTTGGGAGGCTGAGATAAGAGGATCGCTTGAGCCTAGGAGGTCAAGGCTACAGTGAACTATGATCGCACCACTGCACTTCAGCCCTGGGCAGTGGAGTGAGACCCTGTCTCGAATAATTAACGGATAAAAGAAACAATGTCTGTAGCACATCAGCCTGGGTGACAGAGTGAGGCCTTGTCTCTAAAACAACAGCCGCAGCAACTCATACAAGCTTCAAGAGGGCGCCCAAGACACAGCACTCTCACTTTCTTCTTGGGTTTTGCAGTGGAGAAATAAAAAGTAGCCTGGGCACGGTGGCTCATGCCTGAAATCTCAGCACTTGGGAGGCCAAGGTGAGAGGATTGCCTGAGCCCAGGGGTTAGAGACCAGCCTGAGCAACTTGTTGAGACCTCATCTCTACAATAAACCAAAAAAAATTAGCCGGGCCTCGTGGCACGTGCCTGTGGTTCCAGCTACTTGGAAGGCTGAGGCGGAAGGATGGCCGGACCCAGCAGGTCGAGGCTGCGGTGGCCGAGAGCGGCCACTGCACTCCGGTCTGGGCGACGGAGGGAGACTCCAGCTCAAAAAAAAAAGAAAAAAGAAAAGGAAATAAAAAGTAAACATGTGGAAAACAGTTTGGTGATTCCTAAAAGATCTAAAAATCGAAAAAAAAAAAGTTAAGCACGGAGGGTGAACTTCACTTCCGTCGGTGATGACAGGCCAGCCGTGGGACGGGGCATCAGGTCCCAATCCGCTTGAGTCTGCTAATACTGAGCCCCAGCATTTCAGGGGGAATGCTTCAGGAGACAGAACCTCTCCCGGCAGGTGGGCTCCGGGTGTGCTGTGAGCCCAGGGTGTCCAGGGCTTCTTCCCCAGATTAATGGGAGACATCACGGCTCCTCATCCACACTGCAGGGAGAGAGAGTTCCAGAAACTGCACCCGTCAAGCTTCCTTCACAGCAGGGAAACCTCAGACTCGAGGAAGAAGGTTCCTGTCACCTTCCCTCACATCCGTGTCCCACCCCATGCCCATGATGTCTTTTTATTTTATTTACTACTATTATTATTATTGAGCCGGAGTCTTGCTATGTTGCCCAGGCTGATCTTGAACTCCTGGGCTTGAGCAATCCTCTCTCCTCAGCCTCCCAAAGTGCTGGGATGCAGGCATGAGCCACTGCGCGGCCCATCCCACGCGGGAGGTCTAGGTGAGAGGATCCCTTGAGCCCAGGAGGTACTTCCCTGTGGGGTTAGTGCCTCAGGTGACGTCTCCGTCTTGGATGTTTCTCAGTCTCATCCTTCTGCTGCTTCTCCCAGAAGCTCTGTGAACCTGGGACTTTCCACGACGTGCCACGCAGACAAGGCCCTCACTCAGGGCACACTGGGGGTCACAGGGCTTCGCACGTGCCCCTTGAGAATGAGGTTTCATTTTCTGTTTTGCTGGCCCTCTTTTTCCAAGCCTCTGAGGGCATTGTTTTGTGAAAGCATTCATGCCAATGGACCGAATCATCTTTGCAGGATATTTTTTTTTTTGAGTTGGAGTCTCATTCTTTGTCGCCCAGACTAGAGTACAGTAGCATGTTCACGGCCACTGCAGCCTCCACCTGCTGGGCTCAGACAATCCTTCTGTCTCAGCCTTCCAAATAGCATTCATGCTGGGAGAAGCAGCAGAAGGACTACAGACACACACCACCACGCCCAGCTAATTTTTGTGATTTATTGTAGAGACGAGATCTCACCAAGTTGCCCAATCTGGTCTTGAACCCCCGGGCTCAGGCAGTCCGCTTGCCTAGGCCTCCCAAAGTGCTGGGATTACAGGCTGAGCCACTGTGCCTGACCTTTTTTTTTTTTTGACATAGGGTCTCACTCTGTTGCCCAGACTAGAGTGCAGTGATACAATCATAGCTCATTGCAGCCTCAACCTCCTGGCCTCAAGTGATCTTCCTGCCTCAGCCTCCCACCTGGCTAGGAATATTGCATATTTGTAAAATCATCACTTTTTTTTTTCCCACAAATACTTTATGGAGGGGATCGTTTCGTTTTATGGGTGGGAATCTGGTTCTGAAATTTACTTCATGTACCATATAGGCAGTGGCAGGGAGCCAGCAGGATGAAAAATCCCGCCACCCACTTTGATAACTCACTGATAATATATGGATCTATTTCTTTTTTTTTTGTTTTTTTTTTTGAGTGGGAATCTCACTCTGTCGCCCAGACTGGAGTGCAGTGGCCGCTCCCGGCCACCGCAGCCTCGACCTGCTGGGCTCCGGCGATCCTTCCGCCTCAGCCTTCCGAGTAGCCGGAATTACAGGCCTGCGCTACCACGCCTGGCTGATTTTTTGATTTACTGTAGAGATGAGGTCTCGCTGCCCAGGCGGGTCTTGAACCCGCGGGCTCAGGCAATCCACTCACCTCAGCCTCCCAAAGGCGCGGGATGACAGGCTGAGCCACCAAGCCCGGCTCTTAACAGTTTTTAAACTCGTCGATGTTGATGCCCTTTAGTGCTTCTGCCGTTTTTGGTTCACATCTTCCACCTTGGCAAAATATTTCCCTTTGAGAACTTTTTTCATCAGGGGAAACACAGACAAGTCACTTGGGGTGAGATCCAGTGAATAGAGAGGGTGGGGCACAGGGGCCATGACATTTCTGGTCAGAAACTGCTGAACACTCAGCGTGGTGTGGTCAGGTATGCTTGCTAATCACTCATTGTGGAGTGGGCAAGCACGTTAAAAGAATCTCAAAAAAAAAAATTCCTGAAGCCGAGCGCACCCTCTCCCAGCAGCGCTGGCAGGTCCACGGCACCAACGGGTTCCTAGAATGCCCACCTCGGGGGAGAAGCCTGGATTACAAGGGGCCTGCCCTCCAGAAGATAATTCTGGGTGTTTTTGGCTTTCCCCCCTTGTATGTGTTATATGTGTTCTCATCACTCATGTCTCTTAGACGCGCCGTCATTTCTGTCTTCTTCACGTTGACACAAGCACATGAACACCAAGGACAGGGTCGTGTCGAGCAAAAAGGGACGGGTGCCCACGACCATCTGCTTAACGGCTGCACATTCTCCCTGCCCCAACCCCTGGGCCCTTGGGTGTAATAGTGCCACGCATGTTCCCAAGAGGGGTCTCTCTCCTCATCCCTTGAATTGGGGCTGACTTTGGCGTTGCCCAAACGGTGTGGCAGATGTGATGCTGGACTCTAGAGCCTCAGCCTTTGGCAGTCCTCCTGCTTCTGCCTTCCTGGTCCTGGAATGCTGCCCCGGGGTACCATGGACGCCAGTCCAGCCTACTCACTGCGTGACCAGGGGCCCTGGAGGGGTCTGGGAAGGCCAGCTGGCAGCCAGGGCCAAGCCAACGCCGAGCGCAGAAGAGGAGCTGCCCAGCGCCCCCCAGAATCAGGATGAAGAACCTGCTGTTGTAGTTGTAAGCCTCTCAGTATTTTTTGTGATTCTTTTTTGAGTTGGGGGTCTTACTCTGTGGCCCAGGCTGGAATACGGTGGCATGATCGTGGCTCGACTCAGCCTCGACCCCCTGGCTCAGGCAGTCCTTCTGGCCTCAGCCTCCCAAGGAGCTGGGACAACCAGCACGTGCCACCATGCCTGGCTAATTTATTTATTTTTTTTTCTCTCTAGAGACGAGGTCTCACCACATTACCCAGGCTGGTCTCAAACTCCTGGGCTCAAGCAGTTCTCCCACCTGGGCCTCCCAAAGCAGTTCTCCCGCTGGGATTACAGGTATGAGCCATGGCATTCGGTCAAGTCTCTAAGTCTTAAAGGTGGTTTATCATGCAACAAAGCACAGCTGAAACAGTCACCATACCCCTGTCTTGATCCCACGCTTCTCAGACCTTTTGCTACACATCAATACCCATGTGCCTATCACCACGTAAAGTTAGAAAACACCCTTGGGGTTGTACTTTGCACACTGACACATTTTCACTTGAATACATATGGATGACATCACTCTTTTTTCGATGTTTTTGAAACAAAGTCTTGCTTTGTTTTGTCATCCAGACTGGAGTGCAGTGGCACCATCATAGCTCGCTGCAGCCAACCCTGGAGCTCAAGCATCCTTGTGCCTCAGCCTTCTGAGTAGACAGGACCATAGGTGTACACCATCATGCCCAGCTCATTTTAAATTTCCTACAGAGACGGGGGTCTCACCATGTTGCCCAAGCTGATGGCAAACTCCTGGGTTGAGGCAACCCTCTCTCAGCCTCCCAAAGTGCCGGGACTACAGGCATGCGCCACCGTGGCCTCTTTTAAACCTCTGTTGGGCACACTGCTGTACAAATGAATCACAACTTGTTACTTAGTCCTTATTATCGGACATCCGGGCAATTTCCATGTGCTCTCTAAATAGTATTGCAATGAATATTCCTGTGCTTTCAAATCTCTCTGCTCTAAGCTGACCTGTTTACCACTACCTGGGTTAAAGGGAGGGGACAAAACAGAATATCAGCAGGTGCCTGGGGTCTCTGGGTAATTTCCACAGGGATCTGTCTCTCGGTTCCTTACCCTACAGGCCAGCCCCATCCTAAGACCACCACCGCTCTGCTTGCTTATACCGTCCTCCTGGGCACTGCTGGAGGGTTGGAACCGACATGCACAGGTGACTCCTTCAGGCCCACGGAGCTCCGGTCAAGTTAGGGATGCTGGAAACGCACGTGGATCCCAGCAGCCTCCAAGAGGTGTGGGCCTGTGGGAGCCAGTTTGCACTCATGTGGCCATCTCAGTTCCCGAAGTGCTCTGTGCCGTCTAGGGCGTTCCTGGAGCCCATGTGATTGGCTGAGGTATCATAGGAAAGGGTATGGGGGGTGTGGGTGTCTTGCATGGGGGGAGGGCACAGGGACTGGGCTTTGCCTCCTGCAGAGGGACTTCTGCCAGAGGGGTGTGTGTGTGTGTGTGTGTTCGCCGAGGCGGCTGACAGGGTGCCACGTGTGCCTGACTGTGGATGTGACCAAACTCGGGGATGTGCTGCTGTTAAATGAAGCGAGGCGTCGCCATGGCAACACACTCTCGCTCCCAGCCAGATGCCAAGCCCTTAAATTATATTTTTCTGGCTGAGAGCACCTCCATGGCCTGTGGTCCCCAAAGCCGTGGGACCGTGGGGGCGCCAGATGCCTCACCCTCACCCCCAACCTTTCGACAACGCCCAAAGCGGGCATGGGTGCTCTTGCTTGGGGGTTGGCCTGGGAGCAGCCTCTGGCGAAAGGGGCTGGAGAGACCCTCGCCGCTTCCATCATCCCCTGGGCCAGCGATCCAGAGGCTCCTTCTAGAAGGAAGGCGTGTACGATGAATGTCAACAGAGATGCCACGCGTGTCTCGCACGCATCATTCCCTTCTTTCCGTCCACTGTCTGTCCTCTGGGTCACCAAGGCCACAGGCGACCAGTCTAGGGGCAGATAGCGGACCACAGAATACCACGCTAATTCTCTACCGGCAACTTGGACTCGAGTGTCGATGCAGCCGACCTGGAGAGTCGAGGGCTGGCAGTGGCACGGCGGGGGGGGG
>NW_007246808.1:29572-44301 GCF_000164805.1 Carlito syrichta | reverse complement strand
GGCAGTGGCGGGGGGGGGGGGGGGCAGCCCTGTGCAAGAGAAATCAACCAAGAGGGCCACAATACAGCAGCGCCAGGAGGAAGGGAGGACCGGAGGGAGGGAGGGAGGGAGGGAACAGGCTGCCCCCAGGGTCCTGATGTGTCTCCTGAGCCCTGCTCCCAGCGAGGCTGCCTGTGCGTGCCGCCTTTGCTGTGTCTTGCAACAACGAGGTGGTGTGCGTCTTGTGGCGGGCTGACCCCCGAGTGAGGTGCGAGGCCTGTTGGGTAAGGCGAGGCTGGGGATGCTGGAAGTGCCTTTTGCTGCCACTTTCCCTGCTTGGGATCAGCCTTGAATCCCTAGCGAAGAGGCTGCCCCCTGCCCCCGCCAATTATCTGCACCGGGCTTTTGTGACAGTGTTGCCTTGAGTAGGACAAAGACAGTTTCCTTCTGTCATGCAGCAATATTTTATCGAGCAGCAACTAGCACCCAGCGCTCTCCTGGGTGTCGGGGAAACAGCACTGAACTAGAAAGAAAAAAAAGCTTCCCCTAGAGAGTCTGTTCTTTGGAGGACACAGATTACAGTGAATGAAAGCTGTAATAGCAGACAGTGCTAGGGCTACAGACAAAATGAATGATTTTTTGGCAGGGGCAGGGGCAGGGTCTCGTTCTGTCCCCCAGGCTGGAGTACACTGGCGTAATCATAGCTCATTGCAGCCTTAAACTGGCCTCGAGAGATCTTCCCGCCTCAGCCTCTCAGGTAGCTGAGACTACAGGCACGCGCCACCACGCCTGGCTAATTTTTGGATTTTTTGTAGAGACAAGGTCTTGCGATGTTGCCCAGACTGGTCTTGAGCTCCTGGCCTCAAGCAATCGTCCTGCCTCGGCCTCCCGAAGTGCTGGGGCTATAGGCATGAGCCACTGTGCTCAGGCCTCAAAATAACTTTTGTCATGGGACATACAGAATTGTAGATGATTAGGGTGAAAAGGTCTTCCCAAGTTTCCAGGTGCTTTTATTTCCACAAGACCAGTGAGACCATTGAGGAGACAGTAAACGGGCTTTAGCCAAGCAGGATGGTGGGGATAGGAACTCCAGCTCATCTTTGCTTCCTCTCATGTCACTTCCTACAGGGAGCCCGTCCTTGCCACCTCTGGGTTAGCTAGCCCTCCTGTCGCGTCTTGTGCTTGGCCATCACGGCGCCCTTCATGCTGACTGCCTGCTGACAAATCTAGCCCCCTCCAACCCGTGGCAGAAGCCAAGGATGGAACAATGGCTGTCACATTCGCCCAGCACAGTGACTCACTTCACAGATGCTCAAGCGTTGCCGGACAGACAACTGGTGAGGGCTCAAGGCCTGACCTACAGCAGGTACTGAGGTGCGTCTCACACCTGCAGGCAGTCCTTCACTGGGGGCACCTCCGACAGAGTTGCTTAATGACACAGACACATCGTGGCCGTCATCAGAGGCAGAGAAAAGCCTGCCCCAGCCGGCGTCCCAGAGATGGGGCGGGCTCACCTTCTCCCACCGCCGAGCTGGAGCCCCAGTGCTGAGCGCCTCTGGAAAACGAGGCAGCAGTGCCTGTGGGCTGGGGCCCGGGTAGGGCGTTGGCAGATGGAAGTGGACAGCCACTGTGGGCCATACCTGGAGGCCCGAGCTCACTTTTTGGACTAGAACGAGTTGACAGCTAACGTGAGAACATACGGTGCGGCCAGGAAACGTCCATCCGCACGTTCACCCTCGGTGCACCAAATGCAGCAGAGGCTGCACTGCGCTGCCCTGTGCCTGGAAGGGCACAGTGGCCTTTTTCAGGGAAGGGCCGTGGGCCTCGCAAGAGGCTCAACCTCAAGGCGGGTCTGTCTGTTGCCTTAGCTGTCCAGGCCCAGCTGTTTCCAGGGAAGGCAAACCAAGGTTTCTGGGCACAGCAAGGTCCCCGAGCTTTGCATACGCGAAATCAAGGCGAGAGGCGGCTCTCCTGCCTGAGTAGCTGTGACCACACACGTCCCGGCCTGCCTACGGGAAACCCACCCGGAGAGCAGGAGAGCGTCTGCGCCAGCAGCGGCTTCTTTCTGCTTCATTTAACCCCTGCCAGATCTTATCACATGGAAGCTTCCTGAGAGTTTGGAGAAAGACATACTGTATTTCCGTTTGTTCTTGCTGTGTGTGATTCTTTATAGTTTGCTATGAGTGATTTTTAAAAATAAAATTTACATAATAATGTGTGAAGATATTCTCATAAAAAATCAGACAACATAAAAGTATATGGAGCAGAAAGTGCTTTCTACTGCTTCCTAACCTTTCTCCTCCCCACGATTACATTTGGATGTATCTTTCCTACAAGCACTTACAACCCCATGTGCAGATACAGGAGAAAAGCCTTCTTCAGTTTTTACATGTACGTTTACATATGCATAATAGTTTTACATATCCACTTTTACACTTTTTAAAATTTTTATTTATTTATTATTATTATTATTTTTTTCTTGAATTGGAGTCTCACTCTGTCGCCCAGACTGGAGTGCAGTGGCCGCTCCCGGCCACCGCAGCCTCGCCTGCTGGGTTCCGGCGATCCTTCCGCCTCAGCCTTCCAAGTAGTTGGAACTAGAGGCATGCGCTACCACACCCGGTTAGTTTTTTTTTGATTTATTATAGAGATGAGGTCTCACCAAGTTGCCCAGGCGGGTCTTGAACCCGTGGGATCAGGCAATCACTCACCTCAGCCTCCCAAGGTGTGGGATTACAGGCTGAGCCACCGAGCCGGCTTATTTTTATTATTTTTATTTTATATTTTTTGAGTTGGAGTCTCACTCGGTCGTCCAGGCTGGAGTGCAGTGGCATGCTCACAGCCAGCCCAGCGTTGACCTGGGCCGAGGCAAGTGGATTGCCTGAGCTTGCAGGTTCAAGACCAGGCCGGGCAACTTGGTGAGACCTCGTTTCTACAATAAATCAAAAATTAGCCAGGTGTGGTAGCGTACGCCTGTAGTTCCGGCTACTTGGAAGGCTGAGGCGGAAGGATCGTCGGAGCCCAGCAGATTGACACTGGAATGACCGTGAGCATGCAGTCCAGCCTGGGTGACAGTGAGGCTCCAACTCAAAAAAAAAAAACAGTGATATAACCTGCCTGAGGTGTTCCCAGTCTCACGTTGGCTGCTTTGTGGAGAATAAAATTTGGGGATAGGGTGGAGGAGGAGCGGTTAGGACATAATGGCAGTAATCTAGTTGACAGGTGACAGCTTAGGCCGTGGCAGTGACAGTGTGGTGAACAGAGGTGGTTGGGTTCTGAACCGGGCGTGGTGGCTCACGACTGTAATCCCAGCACTTAGGGAGCCTGAGGTGGGAGGATTGCTTGAGCCCAGGAGTTGAAGACCAGCCTGGACAACATAGCAAGACTTCATCTCTACAAAAAATTTTTAAGTTAGCTGGGGGTGGTGGTGCATGCCCGTAGTCCCAGCTACTCAGGAGGCTGAGGAGGGAGGATTCTGGGGATGTTGGTGGCGCCAACATTTCCCGTGGGATTAGAAACAGGAAGTGAGTGGGGAGCTAAGAGATTGTAATTTCATTAATCTTAGAAGCACTGCTTGCTTTAACTGGCATTTCTAACTATTAGTTAGCATATTTTTGTATGCTTACTGGCTAGGTGTATGATTTTATTCTGGAAGTTCCAGTCTTGCTCTGTTCTCCTTGAGTTGACTTTGGTTAACACTTGATGTTTTTACCAAAAAATTTGCCCACGGGGCAACTTGGCTGCTGTTTATCCAACAACCTCTCTGTGGGATTTCTCATTTTAGAAATACAGCATTGAAGAGCGGGTGGGTTAACTCAAGGATTCCCTGGTTAAACCTCCTTGTAGACGAGATCACTGGGGCTCAGAAAAGCTCACAGAGGCCTGGCGGAGTGGCTTGCTCAAGGCCACACAGCCACGTGCTGGAGCTGCTACTGCAATCTAGCTTTTCTGATAACGTCTCATGTCACTTTCCATCTCCTAGAGCATCTTCTCTCAGGAAGAAATCTGTCTTGCCAGTCAGACGGATGGAGCCAGCAGCCCCCTCTCCGTGAGGGCTCAGCTCTAGCCGGGAGCTGATCGCAAAGAAGATCAATCAAGATGGGCCATCCAGGCTCAGAGGTGAGATCTGCTTTTTCCCACCGTGGCCTTCGAGACAGAACACACGCGAGGTGCCTTTCCTGTCCTTCTCCTCCAGCCTGCCAGTCCCGCAAAATCCAGTCACCCCCAGGGCTCCCTTCTGCCTTGTTACCATACTAACTGGCCTGGGTTGAGTCCACCTAGGAAAGGGTCTCTTTTTCCCTTACGCTAGTAAACCAAGCTTTTAGATGAAGGGAAGAGAGCGATGTGGGGGGGCCAGCTTGTCTCATGAATAGAAACTGGAAAAACGAGAACGCAGAAAGCCAAGATGCTGGGTCTGTGCTTTTGCGTCCTGGCCTCTCCGTGTCTCGCCAAGGCCTGGGGCCCCTCCAGGAAGGGCCAGCGGCGCAATGCTGAAACCAGCAGCAGGTGAGAAGCTCTACGGAAATCGTAAGCCCACAGCAGGAGTGGGTCCACCTGGGGAAGACACATTTTAGAACAAGGGAGAGGACTTCAGGCTGGCCAGGAAGCTGCCAGGAAGCACCCAGGAAGGCGAGGGAGACGCTCGACAAGGTTGTAGTCGCCGGACTTTGTCTCTTAGAGAGACAGCAATTGACATGCCTGCACTTCCTGGCTCTCTTCAAGAAAGCACCACCAAGGCCTTCCTTAAAAGCACTTGGAAACATAAGAATATTAGAACCCTCCAGTCTTTTCTAGGCATGTACACATTTAAAAAACATTGGTAAAGACGGTGCATGCTCTTTTTTGGGAGGAGAGGGGGTGGGGGTCGGAGTCTCACTCTGTTGCCCAGACTGGAGAGCAGTGGTACGATCACACCTTACCACAGCCTCAACCCCCAGGGTTCAGGTGATCCTTCCACTTCAGCTTCCTGAGTAACGGACTACAAGCGTGAGCCACCACACGGGGTTAATTGACAACATAGTTCCTAGATGTGCATTCTCAATTTCAGGTAGAGGTAAACTCAACAGGTCAGAGTGTCATCTTAAAAAAAAAGGCTGGGCTTGCTGGCTCAGCCTATAATCCCAGCACTTTGGGAGGCCGAGGCGAGTGGATTGCCTGGGCCCGAAGGATTGTCGGAGCTCAGCAGGTCGACGCTGGGGTGATTGTGAGAGTGCCACTACACTCCAGCCTGGGCAACAGAATGAGACTCCAATTAAAAAAAAAGGTCCACATTTTTTTTTTTTTGAGTTGGGGTCTCACTCTTGTCACCCAGGCTGGAGTGCAGTCTCACAATCATGGCTTAACACAGGCTCCACCTTCTGGGCTCAGGCGATCCTTCCTCCTCAGCCTCCTGAGTAGCTGGGACTACAGGCATGTGCCACCACACCTGGCTAATTGTTTGATTTTTTCTTTTCTTTTTTATAGAGATGAGGTCTCACCATGTTGCCCAGGCTGGTCTCAAACTCCTGGGCTCAAGTGATCCTCCCGCCTCAGCCTCCCAAAGTGCTAGGTTTACAGGCATAAGCCACTGTACCTGGACTATTATTTCTTTAAAAAATGGTTTAAAAACTTTTGGTTTTGTTTTCTTTTTCAGCCCTGTCTTGAAAAGCGTATTTTTAAAGAAAGAGTTTTAATGTCAAAAAACCAAAAAAACAGGTAACTCTGGTGTCTGGCAGATGAAAAAAAAATTTTAAAATCATAATTACAGAATAGTACAAATAAAGTAACTGTAATTCCACCATCACTTATGTTTTGGTATATACTGTCCCAATTTTGAGAAATATGTAAACATTCTGTACTAAATTAGGTTACTAGGGACAGTTTTATAGCATTTTCTCACCTAGATACAACATAAACTATTTCCCTACACCTCTCGCTGTTCTTCTAAAGCGTGACTCTGCTCCAGTTTTCCTGTGTACAGCTGAGGCAAATCTGGTCACATACAAGCTGCACAGAGGCGAGTACTCAGAGTAGCCAAGGGCAGAGCTCAATCACCATCTGCTGAAAAATGCACGGATTTCATTTGTTGCTGGATATTGAGCTGACTTCGGATTTTCTCTACTGTAAACATCCTCACACAAAAATCTTTCTGGATAGCTCCAATGACTTCCTTAGATTCAATTCCAACAAGTGAAATTTATTGGGTCAAAGTGTATACATTTGATAACAAAATTAGGATGACCACATAATTTATCACCAAACCAGACCCCCTGCGAGAGGAAAAGTAGATTCGGCACTGCCCTGGCCCAGCTGGATGCAAAGTTATACTCAGTGATGCCCAATTATATGATCTTAGAGGAGATAGCAATGGACATTCCTCTAGCATCCAGAGGAAGGAGGATGCTGGGCTGCTAGTGGAGCCAGCATTTCCTGTGGGATTAGAAGCAGGACATGAGTGGAGGAGCAGTGCCCATTTCTCCCGGCCTAATATCTGTGACTCTCGACACAGTGTACATCCTAAGTCACACTGGCATTTTTATTTCTTTGTCGGTTTAAAATAATTTTTTGAGATGCTTTTTTTTTTTTTTTTTTAAGAGACAGGGTCTCAATTTTTCCTAGGTTAGGCACCCCAAAGTGCTGGGATTATAGGAATGAGCCACCATACTCAGCCTAAAAAGTTCCTCCCATTAGCCCCTTTTCTTGGTTAAAGGTTCCCCCCCGGGCACAGTGGCTCACGCCTACAATCCCAGCACTTTGGGAGGCAGAGAAAAGAGGACTGACTGAGCCCAGGTGTTTGAGACCAGCCTGGGCAACTTGGCAAGACCTTGTCTCTACAATAAACCAAAAACAAAAAAAAAAACCCCAAAGGTTCTTTTTTTTAGGGTCTTTTCTAGGGGTATAGGCTCCTTCCTAGGTGCCCAGACTTTTCTATAAATGGCCAGATCTTGTCTTCTTGGCTTCGTAGGTGATAACAGTCTTGGTAGGTACTGCTCAGTTATTGTTACAGCATGAAAATGGCCACAGATAACATGGAAATCAATTAAAGTGGTTGTGTTCCAATAAGATGTATTTATGGGCACTGAAATTTGAGTATGTTATGTAATTTTCATCTGTCACAGAAGATTCTGCCTTTGATTTTACCCCCATTTAGAAATATAAAAACTATTCTTAGCTCATAGGACAAAATTAGGAAGTGGGTCACAATTTGCTGTACTTGAACTAAGAAAAACCACTAATTTTCCTTTGGATTACATGATTTTCTGCTTATTGTCAGACAATATAAGTAGAGTGTATTATACGAGGGGAACCCAAAAAATCCCGGCATTTATTGATAAAAAATTTTGTATTTATTCTTACAAGTTAAAACCTCAGCCACCTTCAAAGTACTCTCCGTTGGATGCAATACACCTATCGGAAATGCTTTTTCCATTGCTCAAAACTATTTTTGAACTTGTCAATTTTGATGCCTTTTAGAGTTTCTGCCATTTTTTGGTTTCACCTTTTCCGCATCAGCAGAATGTGTCCCTTTGAGACTTTCTTCATCCGGGAAACAAAAACGTCAGGGTGAGATTGGGTGAATAAGTAGGGTGGGGTTACATGGTTTTTGGTCAAAACTGCTGAATATTCAATGTGGTGTGGGCAGGTGGTTTGAGTAAATCACCGATTATGAAATGGACAAACACGTTGGAAGACTCTCCGAAAAAAAATTCACTGAAGCTGAACACAAGTCTCATAACAAGGCTAGCTGGTACACTGGTGCCGATGGGTTCCTAGAACACCTATGTGTTGGGGGAAGTCTGTACTATAGGGGGCCTGCCCCTTATAAATGAATTCCAGGTTTTTTGGGGGGGTCCTTTCTCTTGTACATCTTTAAACAAAAAAAGAGCAAGAGAAGCCGGGCTCGGTGGCTCAGCCTGTAATCCCACGCCTCTGGGAGGCTGAGGTGAGTGGAATGCCTGAGCCCGCAGGTTCGAGACCCGCATGGGCAACTTGGCGAGACCTCATCTCTACAATAAATCCAAAAATCAGCCGGGCATGGTAGCGCATGCCTGTAATTCCGGCTACTCAGAAGGCGGAGGTGGAAGGATCGCCGGAGCCCAGCAGGTCAAGGCTGCGGTGGCCGGGAGCGGCCACTGCACTCCAGTCTGGGCGACAGAGTGAGACTCCAACTCAAAAACAAAAACGAAAACAAAAAACACCTGCAACTACTATATGAACTTCACATTCAATGCTGGCAATTAAAAAAAAAAAAAGGCAGGACAGAGGAGAGAGACAAATTCTACAACTCATGTCCCAAGCAGCAGGCATTAAAGGACTTCCTGCGAGTCCTACACACAGGCAAGCTGGGATGTTTCTGAGAGCCTGTGTGAAAATGAAACAATACTGGCACATCATGTTTCTAGAAAGTAGCATAAATTCCCTTTAAAACACCAAGCCCTCACGCCCCCACTCAGGGAGACGGCAGTAGCTACTGTCTTCATTTTGTAAAGGAGGAAACTGAGGTCCAGAGAAATATAAAGAAGCCTGGGTCAGGACACAGTGAGCTGAGTTGCTGGAGGAGTTCAGATGAAGCCTTGGTGTGTCACGCCTTCTCCATGCAGTCCACCATCAGACAGCATGATGGGAACACCAAGGAATGTTCTCTCCAGTGAGACAGCCACAAAGAATGCATAGAGCAGAGTGGGATACTGCAGGGCAGAGCCAGCTGGAGGACTTCAAAAGCATGAACAGTACAGCACATAAAATAGCAAAAAAACTAATCTCAGATACACTAATCCTCAAAGACAGATACAGATCTTTAATTTAAAATCAAGTGAATTTATTCATGGAGAAAACAGTAACAAAATGCCCTTAGGACGTTTGTAGACCAATCAAAACTGCATTGAAAAGCCACCAAAGAGTTTGGAGACTGAAACGACACGTGGAGAAACTACTGTTCCCCTTTCCTTGGGTTCACACACGTTTACCTTCCAGGCAAGAGAGATGGTGTGATTAATTTATTTTCTAGGGAACAAAATGTCCAGTTCCACCATATTAATATGCATAGAATTCTTTTGTGAGAGCCAGAGAAGATGAAAGAAAAATGAAATAATGTAAGGATGCCTGGATGAAGTAAGAAGTTGTGACCAGCGACCGGCTCGTGGAAACATGATTTACCACAAATCCTAAGATGCAGTGGGCTAGGGTGCCATGTTTCCCACTAATAAAACCTGAGGTATTTAAAGACTCTGCAGACATGGAGACTTCCCTCTACTTCCCTCAGAGGGCATGGCGGAGGCTGGGAAGGCTGTCGTGAAAAAACATACCTCCTTGGACTGACTTCTCAGCATACAGAAGTGCCGATGTCCAACTAGAATCAAACCATGTCAAACATTTCTCTGAGCAAAGTGACTCATCGGTGTAGTCTCCAAGGTGGGTTCCAAGGCCAACGGTGGGATCAATGATGAGTTCGTCCCTGTTTTTGGCTTGTCTTGGTGCTGAAGTCCATGACAATTCAGAATAGCAGAGTCAACCAACTGTAAGACCTACCTCAATAAAAATGGGACCTCCAAACCTCAGCTGTCAGGGTTTGTCTTGGCCCGTTTCACTTGGCTATTCTGGCCATCCAGATGGCAGAAACTTTGTGTGGTGATGTCTCTTTTTCTCTCCTCTACAGGTTCCAAAGGGAAGTTCTGGTCCATGGCCAGGACCTGTCGGACAGTCATGTTAACACGAGCGGTTTTCAAGTAGCTGGAACACACCTGCCAGTCCTCCATAGAGCAGAGCTCTACCACTGAGTCTCTGGGGAGGACAGCTGGGAGAGGTGTCTCTAGGCAGCGAGGCAGGCGTTCCCCCTCTGGATTTGGAAGGACCCGAGGGACTGCGTGGTTCAACAGGCGGCTGAAACCTGACATTATCATGATGTCGCCACTGTGCATAAACATTGCTGTGGGGGCCTCATCCCTCTTGAGACCACCCAGGAGAAAGATCGCAGACTGTCCAAAGCTACAAAAAGAAATAAAAACATGCAAAGGTACATTTCTATTATTGGCCATTGCTGAAAAAGTTACTGCCAGCTGTGTTACTTTCTATTTTCAGCCTGACACTCATTGTTCCCAAATTCTTTCTTTTTTTTTTTTGAGTTGGAATCTCATTCTGTCGCCCAGACTGGAGTGCAGTGGCCACTCCTGGCCACCACAGCCTTGACCTGCTGGGCTCTGGCGATCCTTCCACCTCAGCCTTCCAAGTAGCTGGAACTGCAGGCGTGCGCTACCACAACTGGCTAATTTTTTGATTTATTGTAGAGATGAGGTCTCACCAAGTTGCCCAGGAGGGTCTCGAACCCGCGGGCTCAGGCAATCCACTCAGCCTCCCAAGGCGAGGGATTACAGGCTGAGCCACTGAGCCCGGCTCCAAATTCTCCTTTTATTTTATTTATTTATTTATTTTTTGAGTTGGAGTCTCACTCTGTCACCCAGACTGGAGTGCAGTGGCTGCTCCTGGCCACAGCAGCCTCAACCTGCTGGGCTCCGGCAATCCTTCCACCTCAGCCTTCCGAGCCCAGCTCAAATTCTCCTTTTAAAACTGTGCTAAGACCCTTCTCCAGAGAATTTGGGGTATGTCTCTGAGTGACCAACCTATGGCCTGTACTTCTCCACGCGGTCTACCATACTGCTGACTATACCACAGGCCTACTGCAAAATACAATTTGATGCAGTTAAATAAGCAAATGAAGAATTTTACTTTAGTGTTATCCATATGAAGTTTTACTGATGCATCATTAAGATTTAAGTCTTATAAAAAATTGAGTCTTTTATTATGCTTATTATCCCTTCACTTCAAAGATAAGACAATTAATAAAAGGGACTTTCTTCGTGGAGATACAAATTTAACTCAAATTTTGCACAAATGTGAACTTATGTTGAGGGAGACAGGGAGCATCAACTACGCAGGCTTCTGTGTTTTGCTCCTCTACTCCAAAAGGCCCCTCACTTTGCATTCTGGCCTTCCCCTCGTCTATTCCACAGGACACTGACAAGCTCTCTCCTTACAAAAGGTAGGCTCCATGTGTCTTAAACAGAAGTGGTAACTATAACTTGGTCACTGCTCTTTAAAAAGTAGGTTAACTTTATTTTGTGGTAAATTGTTAGATGCTCAGAAGTGAAAGACTGCAGAGTCCAATCATTTTTTAAAATTTAATGTTTTCATTTATTTATTTTAGTTCAAAATGCTTTAGAAAAAAGAATTAAATGATGAAAAGTCATCCGAATCCCTGGAAGGAACATACCTGAATGACAGTAGGGGTTTGGAGTGATCTAGCTCAGATCTGTCTACGTGGATCCCCAGTGTGGAGTCCAAGCGGTAGTAATTCAGGATGCCTGCCTCGGCATGGAAACCCTGAAACCCGCAGGCGGCGGCTACTTGCTCTGAGAGGAAAGCCAGGTCAGAAGGGAAAGGTGTGTAATGATCTGCTGAGTATTTCTTTGTAAAAGTAGGGAAAATAAGAAAAATAAACAGTGATCTCAGGAACATAGGAGACTGTGGCATAAGATTAATTACCACTTTAAAGTTGCTTAACTTACAAAGTAACATCGACCCAGCATTATCTGTGCACCCGTTCTTGAGGGAGGCACCCAGTAATCTAATAATAAACCATTCAAAATTACCAAGCACCTGTTATATGACTATGCAGGGATAAACCAGACAAAGTCACACTGTATGGAGTCTACACACGAAGCAGTTACTATGCCACCCACTAGTTGGTATACTTTAGTCCTAAGCTGAACAGTTCTCTTAGGGTAAAAAGGCATCTCAAAACTGAGAGTTAAAAACTAAGGAAATATGAATAAAGTATGGATATCACTATTATAATAATGTATTACTACTGTTTAATTGAGACTAAGGTATCATACAAATGTAACGTGTTAATAATAGAAGGAACAGGGTATGGGATCTCTCTGTAATATCTTCTCAACTTTTCTGTAAATCTAAAGCTATCCTAAAATAAAAAGTTAACTAAAAAAAAAGGAAACTCAGAGATTTCATTTTAGACTCTCAGCTTGCAATACAGGGCTTAGTGCCAATTTCACTGTCAATCTGATGGGGTGACATTGCTCAAAACATCTGAGTTAACTCTGCCTTATATCATGGCCAAGGCAGGACCCTAAAATGAAAGTAATTTTCAGTGCTTACTTCCCTGAACTGCCTGTTTTTATTTATCTATGTATTTATTTATGTATTTATGCATTTATTTATGAGTTCGAGTCTCAGTCACCCAGGCTGGAGTACAGCGGCACACTCATGGCTACCACAGCCTCCACCTGCTGGGCTCAGGTGATCCTTCTGCCTCAGTCTTCCAAGTAGCTGGAACCAAAGGCAGGCGCCACCATGTCCAGCTAATTTTTTGGTTTATTGTAGAGATGAGGTCTCACCAACTTGCCCAGGCTTGTCTTAAGCCCTTGGACTCAGGCAACCCTCTCGCCTCTGCCTCCTAAAGTGCCGAGATTATAGGCATGAGCCACTGCGCTTGGCTGCCTCTGTTTAAAGGATCACGTGTTTTTTCACTCAAAAAAGAAAAACACAAAGGCCAACCACTCCCTCTGGACAAAGCTGTAGTTGTGATTAAGACTTTTACTTATGGTCCCCTATGTAGTCTGAGGACTATTTTGGTTATGTGTGCCTGCAGTAGCCTGGCAGATAGCTTCTTTGTCTTGATGTTCCTCCGCTCTAACGTTTTACTTTGCTAACTCAGTCTCAAATCGGACCAGAAAATCCACTTTGTCTCCTATCTCCCCTAGTGTTTCGATGATTCTAGCTGGGGCAACAGAGGCATGTTGGCCAGAAGTGAGCTTTGACTCGGGTGTAAAGAAGACCTTTGTGAAAAGTCTCTGATGGATGGCCTAGCCTCTTCAGCTGGAGCGTCTCTGTTTTTAATCTTCTTTTACTAAAAATAAGAAGAGTTCCGATTTAATTTCTCAAAACTAAAAGTGTAGTCAGGGAACTTGAAGCTTCCTCCATCATTTTAAGCTTAGACCATTAGATTATCAACCAGTCAGGGCTGCTGTTCTAGCTCTAGGTAGCCTCTGCTATAATGCAACGACTATCCTTTTGGGCTTCCAATCCTATTCAAACTGTCTGTGCGCTATGCTTTTTAGATTCACTTTCCTCTGATTACTCATTCAGAGATTTTGGTGACTTTCACACTCATGTTTCTTAGTAAATGAGGCTAACTTTGAGGTCCTTGGGAATAACAGTATTAGCAAAAAAAGTTATCATCAAAAACAGGAACTAACAGTTAGTGTGCTAATGCATTTAACTGCTTAGAACAGCTAGGCACTGTTAGAATCACTTTAAAACATTAATCACTGAATTCCACAACCTCCTTATAAAGTAGGAAACTATCATTATTGGAGGAAAAATTCAAACCCAGGCTCTAAACCAAAGAAAATCACAAGGCCAGGCCCCCACATACAAACATCTAGTTTACTACTGAATTTCTATTGCTGAAAACAAAAATTTTATCATGACTATTTTTAAAGCAACATCTGTCATTACTTGAAGCAGTTAATATATCTTTTTTTTTTTTTTTTTTTAAGTTAGAGTCTTACTCTGTTGCCCAGGCTGGAGTGCAGTGGCAGGCTCACGGCCACCACAGTCTCAACCTGCTGGGCTCAGGCAATCCTTCCGCCTCAGCCTTCAAGTAGCTGGAACTGCAGGTGTGCGCTACAATGCCTGGCCCATTTTTTGATTTGTCGTAGAGACGAGGTCTTGCCAAGTTGTCCAGGCAATCCTGCGGCCTCAGCCTCCCACAAGTTGCTGGGATTACAGGTGTGAGCCACTGCGCCTGGCCTGAAGCAATTAATATATCTTAAGAAATTAGGTTGAAGTCGGGCTCGGTGGCTCAGCCTGTAATCCCAGCGCCTTGGGAGGCTGAGGTGAGTGGAATGCCTGAGCCCGTGGGTTCAAGACCCACCTGGGTAACTTGGCGAGACCTCATCTCTACAATAAGTAAAAAATTAGCCAGGCGTGGTAGCACGCGCCTGTAGTTCTAGCTACTTGGAAGCCTGAGGCGGAAGGACTGCCAGAGCCCAGCAGGTTGAGGCTGCAGTGCCCAGGAGCGCCACTGCACTCCAGTCTGGGTGACAGAGTGAGACTCCAACTCAAAAAAAAAAAAAAAAAAAAAGAAGTTAGGTTGATTACAACCATGGAGCACCTAGAAAGCAACTGGCTAGTAGGCAGAGATGACGGTCTATATCAACAGGTTTTATTTGATTTACTCTTAGAATCAGCCTTTCTGCTTGATGGAAACTGTCTAATTGAGACACGAGGCACTGCCTGCTAGGACTGCTAGCAGAAGCAGAGAAGACAGGAAAAAACAAACTGTAGCTCAAGAAAACAAGGAACTCTGTCAAGTGTAGGACATTCTATCCCCTCTCCTATCCAGACATTATGTAGCAGGTAAATCTACCCAGCTCTCAAAAGTTCTTTTGTGAGTTGATGAAAGAGAACACTAGAAATATATGGAGCTTCTTTTCCTCTAGGCAGATATTATGAAAAAATTAAATGCTTAAAAATCCCTAAATAATAATGGGAATGCAGATAAGTAAGAACTGATCTTGAAAGCAGTAAAGAAAAATCTATATCCCTGAGACCTACTTTGGGAAAGCACTGATGACTTCAGATATAGTAATATATAACCTGAGGATATATAAAGAAGAAATTTTCTCCTGACAAATTATTCATTCCTCTTGAGATGCCTGAAGAGAGACTTCTTTTTTTTTTTTTTTTTTTTT
>NW_007246808.1:0-28463 GCF_000164805.1 Carlito syrichta | reverse complement strand
TCAAACCATGGCTGTTTAAAAAATAAAAAATTTAGAGCAACCACTTTGGGTCCCCTCCCACTGTGGGAGCTTTTTTGTCCTCTCAATAAATCCTGCTTTCTAAAAAAAAAGAAAAAATTTGATTCCATTAAGTTTATATTCTGAACAAAACATCACCTATAATAATGTAAAGTTTAAGTAGAAATGAGGAAACTCAAGGCAGCATAACGTCTTGCACCAAACTGAGGAGCACAGACTGTGAGGGGTGCAAGAATTAAGAAAAAGAAGTGTGTGAGGTCAGCTGTCAATCAGCTAAGGGGTCACAGCGGTCAGGAGCTGACATGGCATGAGAATGGCCGGCGTTACACAGGGAGCTATGCAGGTGATATGGTACACGGCGCAAGCTAAGGCAAAGGACCCATTAGGCCCACATTGTGAGCAGCACCCATCTTGATGTCTGACAGTTTACAGAATAGACACCATCTGTCCTCACAGAGTTCACATTCTCAGAAGGCCATCATGACACACACATACATCAAGACCAGCAGACAGAAGGAATGGGCAAACATTCATTTAAGACAGATGTGTAGAAAAGAGACATGGCAGACTTGATTGATGGCTGCTTCAGCCAAAGATGGCCCTTGGATTTTGGGAGGGTTTGTGCCATTCTCTACAAATGATGAAAGAGGCTCACTGTGCCTCAGCTGTTTTCATAAACATTACGGTTTTGCTGAATCCGTTTTCCTTCTGGGAGTTTGAAATTTTGGTATGCGTCAGACAGAGACTGCCTATGTGACAAGCCCTGGGCACTGAGCATCTCTGGTAGGCATCTCACAGATTTTGTCACAACCCATTGTCCTGTGTGACTTCACTGGGAGAGGAACCTAGAAGCTTGCGGCTTTCCCTGGACTTCGCTCCATGTACCTTTTCCCTTTGCTGATTCTGCTTTTTATGCTTTTGCTGTAACAAATCTTAAGTGTGAGTACAGCCATTCATGCTCAGTCCTGTGAGTCCTCCCAGCAAATCACCCAACCTGGGTGTGGTCTTGGGAACCCCCTGACACAACAGGAGACAGAAAACTAATATCTTAGGGGAAAAGGCTATGTAATTAGCCAGGCATTATTTAATATCTGTGTATAAAAACTAAAAAGAAAAAATTGCAATGTAGTTATTAACACAACCTGAGTTCTACCACTGTTTATTCAGCTAAAGGTACAAACAAAGGCACTCCCTGATGTTCTTCTCTGGAAAACATGTTCTACTTTAGTAGCCTGAGACAGAAAAATAAGTATGACCTCTTATTTCTGGACTCATGTGGATTCAGGTTCACGGAAATGGAAATGCAGCCCCATGGTTACATAAGTGCCCACAGAGCGATCTGTTCTATTTCCTTTCCCAGATGTCACTTGGTAGTCAATTCCTTATTTAAAGGTAGCATCCAAGACAGAAGAAAATGCTGCTGAAGAGCTGGGCTCGGTGGCTCAGCCTGTAATCCCGCGCCTTGGGAGGCTGAGGTGAGTGGAATGCCTGAGCCCGCGGGTTCGAGACCCACCTGGGCAATTTGGTGAGACCTCATCTCTACAATAAAATTAAAAAATTAGCCGGGCGTGGTAGCGCGCGCCTGTAATTCCAGCTACTCAGAAGGCTGAGGTGGAAGGATCGCGGGAGCCCAGCAGGTGGAGGCTGCGGTGGTCGGGAGCGGCCACTGTACTCCAGTCTGAACGACAGAGTGAGACTCCAACTCAAAAAAAAGAAAAGAAAATGCTGCTGAAGAAAAGGATGATGAGTCTATGGATATTGGAGATATGTGTTTTCAAGGAGGGAGAGAAGATGCTGCAGTCAGCAGTGTTTGACTGGAACCCAGAACTCAAAGTAGATTGTGCCTGACCATCCAGACGGCAAGGAGGAGAGCTGTGCAGGATACTTTTACAGAACCTGTCTGCACTCCACTTCGTTTTTTCCCAGTGGTTCTCAACCTTAAGGTGCATCGGAAATATCTACAGCAGGAGTTCCCAGTCCCTGGACCATGGATCAGTACTGGTCTGGCCTGTAGGAACCAGGCCGCACAGCAGGAGGTGCGTGGTGGGTGAACAGAGCTCCGCCTCCAGTGAGGTCAGCAGCAGCATTAGATTCTCATAGGAGCACAAACCCTATTGCAAAGTGCGCACGCGAGGGAAACAGATTGTGCACCTCTTCTGAGAATCGAATGCCTGATGATCTGAGGCGGAGCTATTAGTGGTGAAATTTGACTGCACATCCCCCTATCCATGGAAAGACTGTCTTTCACGAAGCCGGTCCCCGATGCCAAAAAGGTTGGGGACCACTGATCTAGCATTAAAACTCACGTGGCTGAGTCCAGGCCTATAAATTCTGATTCAGTAGGTCTGGGGTGGGGCCTAAGGACTTGCCTTTCAAACAGGTCCTCAAATGATGCTAACGCTGCTGGTTGGGAACCACACTTTGAGAATCACCATTCTAGCCCAAACTAAGAAACAAAACATCTTCCATATATTTCTAGCTTAATAACAGGTAATTTTATTATTGACGAAAAAGCCATAAGATGTATGACATCAATACCAGACTGATCGGAAACAACAAACATAACAATGCAGCTTTGGAAATAATTCAGAAGGTGTTGGTATTTTATATATTTGATATTGCTCCCAACAAATCGTTTTTCCATTAAAAGATTCAGTCCAATGGAACTGAGCCTCAAGAACAGGGCATACATTATCATTTACAGAGGTTTAGAGTATTAACACTAAAAATTATCAAAATTATAGTGATAAGCATGAACAGAATCATCTGTAATATATCTTTTCTAAGAAGCCAAAAGAATCTCTCTCTTTTTTTTTTTTTTTTTTTAGTTGGGGGTCTCACTCTGTCTTCCAGGCTGGAGTGTAGTGGCAGAATTACGGCTCCACAGCCTCCACCTCCTGGGCTCAGGCAATCCTTTCATACTTCAATCTCCTGTGTAGCTGGGACTATAGGTATGCACCATCATGCTCAGTTAATTTTTTTCTAGGATGATGTCTCTCTATGTTGCCCAGACTGGTCTTGAACTCCTGGCCTCAAGTAACCCTCCTGCCCTGGCCCCCCAAAGTGCTGGGATTACAGGTGTGAGCCAAATGCCCAGGAAATATCTCTTTTCTACCTTAACTGCATCACTCAAAGAAAGGCTTTGAGCTTTGCTTTCTATTATCATCCCTCTGGTTAACCATGGGCCTCTTGGGTAACAAAAATTCCAAACGATTTGCTCCTGAACATTGTGAAAACTGTCAGGCCAAGACCACTTAACATGTTCCCATACCATTTTAGAGCATATACCAAGGGAATCGCTGAAGGGCTGTTCTCTTTTTAAACCTGACTTATCCAAAGGGAGGCCAAGAAAGATCAGTACCAGTGGAACTCCCATGTCTACACTGCAAAATGCAGGAAGCAGGCTGGCACTTGATTGATCCTTATCCAACTCTCCACTAGAACGTTTTCAAGCAAGCATGGCCCGTTATTGGGTCTCACTGAAAAAAGAACCACGCTATGCTCCCTGCCCATGCTTTCTCCAGCCCCCGTAGGAGGACGATGGATGGGGTTAGCCACCTTGCCCCGCCCAGTGAATGTGCTCACAGGGCAGTTTGCTCGGTTTCTGGTCTCTGCAGTCTTATTCAGCACTGCTTTCAACTGAAAGCAGTGGGTGGATGCAAATTCCTGCCCTGCATGTACATGCCCTGCAGTGAGTAGATGTTGGGTACCATAACTGAGCACGGTATTTTCTTTTCTTGCCTGCAAGGGACACTAGTGAATCACTGTGAAAGCAAAACTACCCATGTAGGACAGAATAAAGTCTGAAGGATTATGAAGATAGTCCTCAAATCCTATAGCAAATATCCGTTTTTTCAGTTATTTTTAGAGGTTTGGGAATTGAGTCTTTCACAACCCTGAATACTTCCCTCCATGACCACAGGTTTCTCCCCTCCTTCCTCTCCGATCCTCTCATTTCCAACCTGAGCTTTACTTTCAGGTCCCCAGAGCCACACTCTTTCAGTGTCTGAGTGCTTCTGGTTTTTTCTACCTTCTCAACCTGAACTTCCAATCACGGCAAACGGATATCCAAGGCTGTCTTGATTGCTAACATCCTCCTGCTAGCCTGCAAATATCCAGTTGTCTAATCTCGCTTCTGTTCATCTCAAGTCCTCGGTTCTGCTTTTATTTCCTTCTAGGTCAGTGAGAAAACAGAGGCTGACAAATGATCCAGTGCAAAGTTCCAGCTGTCTTCCCCAGCACCTTCTTAACCTCTCCGACTTTTCGCCCTGCTTCCTCCGGGTTTCCGGCGGTCCTATTCGCCCCACCAAGGCGAATCCTCCGCCCCTCCTATATCCCATTTCCGGACACGGCCTCTGGGGCCTTTCTCCACTAGCTCATCTTTCTTCTCACGTTTTTAAGCCTTTTTCTACAATCGTTTCTTCCTCTTGACTTACAAACATGTTTAACATTTCCACATTAAGGAAAAAACAACAAAAAACATGTTCTCATCTTTACCTCTTACAAGCGTCCCCTTGCCTACAGCCTCCCTCCCTCTGACCCCTTTCCTTCCCTTTCCAATTCAACTTTCAAAAAAGTCAACACCGGCCATCCTCTCTCTCTCCCCTTACTGCAGCCTGACTTTCCCTTACACCACACACCCTTGAAACTGGTTTCTGTTTCCATTCCATCACTTAATTGTCAGCCCCTAGGCCTACTGATGCGCTGGCCCTTCTCTTCCTTCTGAAACGCTCTCCTGTCTTGGTCTCCAACTCAGATCTCCTCACTCCCCTCTGGCTGCTTGGTGCCCTTTCCTGCTCTCTTTTCCACCCTGCACCGATGCTTCTGGGGCAAATGGCCTTCTTTTCGCTACACGTTTTCAAGAGAAAAAAAGAAAACCACATCTATTTCCACTGCTCCACTGTGGCCTTTGAGGGTAGCCCCTCATCACCATCCCCACTCTGCTCCTAAGCTCAGTTCCTATTTCCGTAGCCTGCTGGATGTCTCCACCTGGACACCCCAAGAGTGTTTCAAAAACAAGGTGGCCCAAACCACACTATGGATAGTCTCTGCTCATCCTTCCTTTCAGTGCATATTTCCATGGAAAGCCTCAGTACTGCCCTCACCGCCACTTAGAAATCCGTGGATCATCCTTAACTTTTTCCTTCCTCTCACTTTTCATCATCTCTTGGTCACCAAGCTCTGTTGACAATGGCTTTTCCAGGCCTTTATCATCTTTTTCATGGGTTATTAAACTAAATTCTTAATTATGCTCTTTGCAACCACTGTATTTTCAGCCCATTTCTCCTAATGCCACAAGAATTACTTTTCTCAAGTGAGAAATCTGTTATTAATCTTGATAAATTCCCACAAAGCCCATACCCTTCTACATGGCATGCAGATCTGCTTCTAGTCTGGCTCTAACTTTTCTAGTCTCATCTCCAAGCATTTCCCACAAGGCATCCCACCCTCCATGCTTCATGGCTGTGCCTCTGACCACACAGTTTTCCCTACTGAAACGCTCTCTCCTACTCTGCTCTCAGATTTTTCTATTTTGCTTTTTCATATACAAGGGCAGATGCCCAAAAAACTGGAATTATTATTTGAATTGGAGTCTCATTCTATCACCTAGGCTGAAGTGCATTGGCACGCATGCTCACAGCCACCCCAGCATTGACCTGCTGGGCTCAGGAGATCCTTCCACCTCAGCCTTCCAAGTAGCTGGAACTACAGGTGTGCACTCCCAAACTCGGCTAATGTGTTTATTGTAGTGACGAGGTCTCTCCAAGTTGCCTGGGCTGGTCTTGAACCCACGGGCTCAGGCAATCCACTCGCCTCATGCTCCCAAAGTGCTGGGATTACAGGCTGAGCCACCAAGCCCAGCCTGGAATTATTGTGAAGGGCAGGCCCCTTGTAGTATGGGCTTCCCCCAATAGGTGAGCGTTCTAGGAACCCATCGGTATTAGTGTACCAGCTAGTACTGTTGTGAGAGGCTGCATATGGCTTCAGTGAATTTTTTTTTTTTTTGAGATTCTTTCAACATGTTTGACCATTTCATGATAGATGATTTATGAGCGCATCCACCCATACTGTGCTGAGTGTTTAGCAGTTTTGACCAGATACCACAGCCTGAACCCTGTGACTCATCCTTCCTATTCGCCTGATTTCACCACAAGTGACTTTTTTTTGTTTTTGTTTTTTCTTTCTGGGAAGATAAAAGTCCCCAAAGGGAACTGTTTTGCCAATGTGGAAGAGGTGAAACAAAACAGCAGAAACACCAAAAGGCATGAAAACTGATGAGTTCAAAACTGTTTTGCACAGTGGAAAAAGCAACTTAATAGGTGTATTGCAACAAATGAAGAGTACTTTGTAGGTAACTGAAGTTTAAACATGTAAGAATAAATAAATAATTGTTCATGAAAAAATTCCGGGTTTTTTTGGGTCTTTCTCCCGTACAGTTCAAACTCACTTCTTCAGGGAAGACTTTCTCGCAGCCTCTCCCTATATTGTGCCCCCATAGCACCTTGCAACTTCCTCTATTCAGGTACACACGCTTTGGTGTTATAAATTTCTTATTTAAGTACCGGATTCATCCTGTAACAATCTCTTCCTCAAAGGCAGGGAGCAGAACTGAGTTTTATTCTTCTTCATAGCTGTCCTAGCATCCAATCTTTTCTAAGGTACAAATGTATGTTCTTTGATAAATTAACGAAAATAATAAAAGCCACTATATAGTCTTTGAATGATCCTTCTCAAATTTAGCATTACGCTTTTACTGGGTTAATAAAGAGGGATATCACTTTAACTGAGATAATATTTACTGAGCACCTTTTAACACATAAAAAGAACTGTGCTAGGTATCAAGGCCACAACATTTTTTTTTCTTTTAATTTTTATTTTAAATAGATACAAGATCTCGCTATGTTGCCCAGGCTGGTCTTAAACTCCTGGTGTCAAGTGATCCTCCTGCCTTGTCCTCCCAAAGTGCTGGGGATTATAGGCATAAGCCATTCTGTCCCACCTTACATTTTTAAGATTGGAGGATAGGGGGAACTGGGCAGTGGAAGGAGGCAGAACCAGATAACTCAATTCTCTATAACAAATGCAGTATAAACAAAGCTTTAAAGGAGCAGAATTGGAAAAGAGAGAGGATTAATTCTGCCTCCACAATGAGGATATCACTGGAAAAAAAGCTTTCATATATATAAATAGAAAGTATTTCATAAGCTAACTTACAGAACAAATAAAGCCAACTTGCTTCACTTAAGTTTATATTTTCCCTGTCCTAATCTTTACAAAAATGTTTTTGAATAGATAATACCTGTACAAGATTCAGAAGGTATAAGAATTAATTAATCCATATATTTTTATTTGGTAACTAACTTGCACTGAAGTTAGAAAACTCAGGCAAAAAAATTTAAAAAAAGAAAAGAGAGAGAGAAAACTGTAGTTCTAGCTACTTCAGAGATGGAGATGGAAGAATCACCTGAGTCCTGGAGTTCAAGGCAAGCCTGGACAACATAGTGAGACCCCCCACCTCAGAAAATAAGTTAATTAAAAAAAAACAAACCAAGACAAGATGATAAAGAGTGAGGGGAAGTAGGGGATTCTTTCTGAGTGAATGATAAGGGAAGCCTCTCTTATGACATTAGAACAAAGAGCTAGCTGGGCTCGGTGGCTCAGCCTGTAATTCCAGCGCTTTGGGAGGCTGAGGTGAGTGGATTGCCTGAGCTCACAGGTTCGACACCAGCCTGGGCAACTTGGCGAGAGGTCATCTCTACGATAAATAAAAAAATTAGCCGGGCGTGGCAGTGCGTGCCTGTAGTTCCAGCTACTTGGAAGGCTGAGGTGGAAGGGTAAAAAAAAAAAAGAACAAAGAGCTAAAGGAAACAAGCCATTGTTTATCTAAGGGAAGAGTTTCCTAAGTAGAAGGGACAGCTTTTACAAAGAATTTGAGCAAGCCTGATGTGTACAAGAACAACACTGTGGCTCAGCCTGTAATCCTGTGCCTTGGGAAGTTGAGGTGAGTGGATTGCCTGAGCCTGTGGGTTCGAGACCCACCTGGGAAACTTGGTGAGACCTCATCTCTACAATAAATCAAAAAATTAGCCGGGTGTGGTAGTGTGCGCCTGTAGTTCCAGCTACTTGGAAGGCTGAGGCAGAAGGATCGCTGGAGCCCAGCAGGTCGAGGCTGCGGTGGCCAAGAGCGGCCACTGCACTCCAGCCTGGGTGACAGAGTGAGACTCCAACTCAAAAACAACAGCAACAACAACAAAAAACAAAAAAAGAACAACACTGGGGGCCACTTTAGCTAGAGAACAACAAATGAAAAGGAATATAGGAAAGGAGGTTAGCCAGGTGGCCGGGACCCAGACCTTCTTGGCCCTGCAATCCAAGATAAGGACTTTAGATGGTTTCCAGTGTGGCGGTGTTATATAACAAAGAATCTAACTGGCCTTTGTCCCTGGCTGCTGGGAGGGAACCTCTAAAACCTTGGAACTTCTGAGTGATGGGTGTTCCGTTAATCACAGTGGGCCTGTGCACCAAATCTGAGTTTATGCTCAGGAGGGAGACTAGTTAGGAGGCTACTGCCATATTCCAGATGAGAAATGATGGTGGCTTAGAACAAGGTAGTTGTGCTGGAAATGGAGAGAAATGACTGGACTTATTCTGGCTCTAAAGTCTATTATACATGCTAGAGAGTTGGACTTAAGGATTTTTAATGGTTGCATAGTGGCTGTACTCTATGGCTTAGATATACTAGGCTTGATCCACCTGGTCCCCTGTGTGGACTCTGGCTGTCTCCATGATTGTTTCTGTCATAAGCAATCCTGCAACAGAGACATCTGCACCTGACTCTCGTCAGGAATCTCAAGCCACACTCTTCACTTTGAGCAAAGCAGAACTGAGGTGCCCTCATTTTAAGAAGAGTTCTATTTTTGCTTCTAAGTTCAAATATTTCTTTTTCACTCTACTTAACATTTATTCTTCCCTGATAACAGAATTCTAGAAAATTAAAACTGAGATCTTTAAAGGTCCTCAGGCTCAATGTTTCTAGTGTGAGAGGATGTTATGGCAGCTGATCAGAATCTCCAAGGGAGGCTTTTGCACAAAAGCTCTCCCTTTCTGGCAGACCCTAGCAAAGTGGGGAGAGCTGCCTTGTGCCACCCACGCGAGCTGGCCTGACGTGCCGCAACCCCTAGAATGGCTCACCCAGCCCTATACCTCGTTTCCCACAAGGAAACTGAAACACGCGTCACGCGGCGACAGAATGGGAACTGAGCCTCATTGATTCTCACGCTGCCAGCACAATGTCTGACCTTATCGGTTTCTTCCAACCCAAGACAACATAAGGCAGGACCATCACATTTTTTATTTTTGCTAATTTATTAGACAAAACAATGCATTTCACCATTGTTTACAGGATGATTTATAACAGAGATTCATCTGCGCTATCTTATAAGAAGACAGCTGAGATTCCTGCAGACTCATGTATCAGAAGGAAAAAAATCAATTAATTGAAAACAGGCTGGTTTAATAGCAATAAGCTATCTGACTAATTTCACTCAATCATGATGCTCCTTTACTCTGCTCTCAGTTCTAAGGATACTACTAAAAGTTTATGGTAGGGGTTTCCTCACTGCTCCCATCTACACCATAACCTACAGACTAAGAAGGCTTAAAGAAAACCACTGAATACTACCTCCTTTCCCCTTTTAACTTAAGAATACCTTCTACTTCCCTGTTAGAAACAGCATCAGTTTCTAAAAATGACATCATCAAGACCACTTTGAACCAAATGCGACACAAAGTTGGTAAAATAGTTTTACCAGGCACTGTTCTAAGGGCTTTTCACATATTATTTTGTTTAATCTTCATACTATTCAATAAGGAATCCATTAAGAGGTACAGAAAGGTTAAGCAACTTATGCAAGGCCACACAGCCAGTC
Source organism: Carlito syrichta (assembly GCF_000164805.1). Taxonomy (NCBI): domain Eukaryota; kingdom Metazoa; phylum Chordata; class Mammalia; order Primates; family Tarsiidae; genus Carlito; species Carlito syrichta. Next base: position 18,516 of record NW_007246808.1, on the reverse strand, counting down.
ACGGCAAAGGCAGGATTCGAACACTGGGAGTCAGACTCCAGAGCTGGTGCTCCACACCACTACTCATTTCCAGCCTGGCGCTGATCCACCTCTCCCACATCAGGTTTCACCAATCCTATCCAAGACTTCCAGGAAGCACTTTCCATAGTCTATCCACAAGCTTGCGCTTAAGTGACCACTCCCATTATACCTTGTGCACGCAATCCCTTTACCTACCAAATTGCATTAAATTATCTGTTTATATGTCTCTGTCCTCGAGTCAAGTACAAAGTCCCTGAAGATAGGAACTGCTTTTTTTTTTTTTGAGTCGGAGTCTCACTCTGTTGCCCAGACTGGAGTGCAGTGGCGCTCCCGGTCACCGCAGCCTCAACCTGCTGGGCTCCAGTGATCCTTCTGCCTCAGCCTTCCAAATAGTTGGAACTACAGGTGTGCGATACCACACCCAGCTAATTTTTGATTTATTGTAGAGATGAGGTCTCGCCAAGTTGCCCAGGCGGGTCTTGAACCCGCGGGCTCAGGCAATCCACTCACCTCAGCCTCCCAAGGTGCAGGATTACAGGCTGAGCCACCGAGTCCGGCAGGAACTGCTTCTTACCTTTGAATCTCTAACACTCAAGCACAGTGTCTAACGTATAGCAGAAACTCAATAAGTATCTGTCAAATCAACATACGAATGTGCAGATTCTGTGCTCCCATCTCATAGAACAATTTACTCTGTTTTAAAAATTCTATCTTTGCTCAGAATGTTCTTTTTTTCTAAGAGACGAGGTCTTGTTCTGTTTCCCAAGCTGTTCTTGTTCTGTTTCCCAAGCTCACTGCAGCCTTGAACACCTGGACTCCAGGGATCCTCTGGCCTCAGCCTCACTAGTATAACTGGGACCACAGGTGCATGCTACCATGCTCAGTTAATTTTTTTAGAGACAGGGTCTCACTATCTTGCCTAGGCTGGTCTCAAACTCCTGGGTTCAAGGATTCCTCCTGCCTCGGCCTCCCGAGTTGCTGGGATTACAGGTGTGAGGTACTGTGTCCAGCTCAGACTGCTTTCTCTACCCAGAAGAGCCTTCTTACTTGTCTGGTAAGCCCCTAGTCATTTTTGAAGATCAGTTCAAGCCGGGCTCGGTGGTTCAGCCTGTAATCCCATGCCTTTGGGAGGCTGAGGTGAGTGGATTGCCTGAGCCCGTGGGTTCGAGACCCGCCTGGGCAGCAAGGCCTCATCTCTACAATAAATCAAAAAATCAGCCGGGCGTGGTAGTGCATGCCTGTAATTCTGGCTACTTGGAAGGCTGAGGCAGGAGGAACGCTGGAGCCCAGCAGGTCGAGGCTGCGGTGGCTGGGAGCAGCCACTGCACTCCAGTCAGGGCGATAGAGTGAGACTCCAACTCAAAAAAAAAAAAAAAGAAAAAAGAAGATCAGTTCAAATGAACAGGAAAAAAAAAATGAGAATAAAAAATCTAAGTTTAAAAAGTTCTTTTTCTTCTTTGACATCTCTACCCTGCCTGGAAGAACTAACCATTTCCTCCTCTGTGCTCCACACTGTTTTCTTAAGCCCCATGATAACACTTTCTGAGCTCGAGCATAATTTACTCCTGTGGTTACTGAGGTTCCTGCCATAGACTCTGCACTGGTGAGTGCAGGGAGAAAGCCTGTACCTTTGTGTCTCCAAAGCCTAGCATCATGCCTAGCACATTACTGACCCTACATAGATTTGGAATGAATGAATGATTGTTGAAATCACATGAAGGTACAAATATTAGTTCTTCTCTTGAGGAACAGCTGACCTATCATAAAACAGCTAGTAGGACTGACTCTAGCAGAGTAGAAGAGCTTTCAATGTCACCTTTTCCTAGGGTACCACAAGTCTTCAAAAGGAACTCATTTTAAGTAGGTTGAAGCTGAATGAAAACGGATCATGTGATGATTAATGAGGATGAAGTCAATACCTAATCTATGATAAGCAAATCTTTAAAACAGATCTCAATTTAATATAACTGTCAAAGCATCTGTCCAAATGTCCTCAGGGAAAGAATGCAATGGTGCTCTGTTGGTTCAGAAACAATGAGAAAAAACAGACCAGTCACTTTACTGCATTGTTACAGAATAGTTTCTTCAGATCTGTGATGAGCTGAGGACTGACATTTTATTCTGACCGACAGGACTTACCTCAGGATTTCTTTGCTCTGTTCCCACAGGTCTTGGGTCTCTTCTTTGGTCATGTGCTTGTCCAGGTTACAAACATTAGGTTTCCGGGAATATAACTTAAGGCACTGCTTCACCCAGTGCCACTGGTAACCTGGGAGGAAGGGGTTTGGGATAAAAATAAATCCTATACAAAAGATGGGTGGAAAAGAAGGAGGGGAAAATTCTCCATCAGTTATTCAGGCCATTTCTTTGTGCTGACACCCTACACTCACCATTCTGTCATTTACTCCCCATATTATTTTGGTCATGCTTCAAGTTAATGAACAGCGAAGTTTTGATGAACATCAGACATCTGCCACTATGCAAATGGGCTGGGCTTTTGGGGTTATTCTCAAGAGAAACAAATATTCCACAAGGTCACCTGCCAATTGTGTTCTCCAAAGCGAACCTGACAACTGAAGTGCCAAAAGCGCCCCCTACTCCTCGTCAGGCCTTGCCATCTAGAGTCCAAGACTTCCTTTCCTCCCTATCCAATTCCTGCAGACACAGGAGGGCTGCCACCCAAACTGCAACCGAAACTTAACTGCAACGCAGCTCTGAAAGTCATCATCTAATGCACAGTGTGCTGGTTATTAATCTATTTTCGCTCGGTTCCAAACCCACCCTTCTGTATTTGGCTTCACAACATGGGGCTGAGACCTTGCCAACAGCACTTTTTTTTTGCCGGATGGCTCCCTGCTAACCTTTGCACAGGGAGCACTAATGGAGACCAGAGGGTGAAAGTTGGTTCTAATGCAGTTTTCCCACATCACTGGAAGGAGCCTCATTATGTCTCTTCCTCAGAAGTCTAAGCACCCGTTTCACGAGGTCCCTCTTCCAAGCTTCTAAACTGAATAATCCCAGGTTCTTCTGTTCCCTCGGTCATGGGGTGGTAGCAGCTTCCTGCAGTTACTACCTCAGTGTTCTCTTTTTAATTTTTCAGTTTGCTAATACCTAAGAATTCTTTATATTAAACTATCTCTACTAAAATAATTGGTGATGTTTAACTCTTGACTGAACCCTGAGTGACACAGCAGAAAGAATGATGGCATACACATCTTCTAGGATGGCACAATGCAAGTAACTACAGTATGTTTGTTGGAAAGATTTCTGTGACCTTGACAGCAACCTAGCCTTATTTTTCTCCTCCATAAAAGGTGAATAATTATATTTAACTGGAATCCTATGCATGGTAAAAATTCATTCATACATCAAACACTCAACAAACAGTACATACCAGGTACTTCTTAAGAATTTGAGATAAAAAGTTGAAAACCTGTGTCTGGAGAAAGATCAGTAAGGCCAGTTAACGCCTTTTTGAAGTCTGGTTATGAAAGAAAACAAAGGCTGAGGAGTAGTCATAAAGAATTAAGAAGAGAGTCTGCAGTTCATAGGAACTGGCAAGACATAAGCACACTTAGAGATCATGAAGAAACAGCCAGCAGAGAAGAACTGTTTGGAAACAGGAGAAAGGACGGGAACAGAGTAAGGCCTTGAGAGCCAGTGAGGTCAAAGCAGGTGTGACCACGAGGACTGAAGGACCAGTTGTAAGCTGACGAATTCCTCTTCCCCTAAGACTGGAGCACAGGAAGGAGATCATCTGCTCCTAGGTGGAGGGACCACTAGAAGCTGAAGGCCTCGTGTTTGATAGGCTCAATTTCCCAATCAGATAAACAGCAGGGCCATCTCAGCAAGGGAGGGGGCATGGTGGGGCAGGGTCCTGAGGACAAGCAGGAATCAATGAAATAATACAAAAGGCAATCATTATATATTAGCATAATGCTCCCTTTGCAAAGGGATATTAAGGACTAAAGCTTAAAGATTTCTGAATTACATGCTGGCAATAATTTGAAGGTATTCAGTTCCTGGCGGTACTCCAAATCTAGTCTAGACCAGAGGTCAGCAAACCTTTTCTGTCAAGGACTAGACAGTAAATACTTTAGGCTTTGAGGGCTATTTGGTTTCTTTAGCACTCAACTCTGCCACTGCAGCTGGAAAGTAGACATAGATAGTAAGTGAATTAATAGGCATGGCTGTGTTCCAATAAAACTGTATTTACAAAATTCGGGGCTCGGCTCCCTTCTGTAGTTTGCCAACTCCTGGTCTACACACAAACAGTGACAGCACATTTTATGGAAACACCCTCAGAGAGAATGACTTTGGAAAGCAGAGAGTGAAGACAATGAGCTGGGGCAAAAACAAGCAACTCTGGCATCACAGGACTGTTCTTTCTCTCTTCTCTTTGGCATGCAATTTGGGCATAGATCAGTAATGAAGCTTAGTAACAGCTATGAACAGTAAATAAGTTTATTCCTATGTCATTAATTACAGTAGCTGCTAAAAATTACAGTATGCCTACCAGTGTCAACCCCTGTGCTAGTGACCTTATGCTATCTCATTAATCTTAGTCATTCCATGAGGGAAGCCACTATCCCAATTTTGCAGGTAAGAGAACAGGCGTTCAGAGAGGTAACATGATTCATGGATTCAGCCCTCTCCTGGTCCACTGTGTGGCCAACAGCATATGAGGGAGGGTCTAAGAAACCCAGAATTCGTTTTTTTGGAGGGCAGGTCCTTTCTAGCACAGGCTTCTCCCACTAGGTAAGTGTTCTAGGAATCCAACGGCATCAGCGTACCAGTAAGCACTGTTGTGAGAGGCTGCATTCAGCTTCAGTGAATTTTTTTTTGAAGACTCAACACATTTGTCCATTTCACGATGGGTGATTTATGAGCATACATTCAGTGTTCACCAATTTTTGGCTAAAAATGGCATAAACCCCATGCCCCACTCTCCCTATTCACCCAGTCTCACCCCTTGTGACTTTCTTATTTCCCTGAAACAAGAAAAAAGTCCTCAAAGGAAACGTTTTGCCGATGTAGAAGAGGTGAAACAAAAAAACCCAGCAGAAGCACTAAAAGGCATCAAAAGTGACAAATTCAAAAGTGGTTTTGAGAAGGGGAAAAAGCATCTCAATAGGTGTATTGCATCAAAAAGAGAGTACTTTGAAGGTAACTGAAGTTTAAATGTGGGAATGCACAATTTTTAATAAACAAATTCTGGGGTTTTTTTTGGGTTCCCCCTTTACATTTGGGACACAACAATAAAGCAGAATTTGTGGCCATGAAACAAGCAAAACCAGTAAGCCCTCACAGGCAACAAACTCATGCTCTGTGGCTTATAAAGACTAGGCTCTGACCACGACTAGTATCAGAATTTCAAAGAGATTGTAAACTACATGTGGTTCAGCAGAAAGGAGCTTGTGTTGATATGGCAGAAACTTATAGAAAATAATCTGAAGACTCTTCCACTGCACTAAATCTTACTAAAAGTACTTATAAGTTTTTATTTAGATCCTTGCAGATATCAAAAACATCTAGACAGCTTAGAAATGTTCACTAAGGGCCGGATGTAGTGGCTCAAGCCTGTAATCCCAGCACTTTGGGAGGCCGAGGTGAGAGGACTGCCTGAACCCACAGGTTCATGACCAGCCTGGGCAACCTGGCAAGACCTCATCTCTACAATAAATTTAAAAAATCAGCTGGGTGTGGTAGTGCACACCTGTAGTTCTGGCTACTTGAAAGGCTGAGGCAGAAGGATCGCCTGAGTCTAGCAGGTCGACGCTGGGGTGGCATGAGTGTGCCACTGCACTCCAGCCTGGACAACAGAGTGAGACTTCAACTCAGGAAAAAAAAAGAAATGTTCACTGAGGATAGGCTAGTCAGTGCAGTTAATCAATCCTATTTCACCACTTAATGTTGTCAAAAGCATTTACTCTAAATTAAGCCTAATGCCAAAGTCTGGCACCAATGAAACCTCATACAGCCAAAGATTTTTTACCCACCAAGAAAAAGAGAGAGGCTGGTGGATTTCATCATCTAGGCAGTCTGTACAGTAATGCAGCAAGAAAAGAAAGAAAGCTGGGCGCAGTGGCTCACGCCTATAATCCCAGCACTTTGGGAGGCCGAGGAGAGAGGATTGCCTGAGTCCATGGGTTTGAGGCTAGCCTGGGCAACTTGGCAAGACCTCATCTCTACAATAAATCAAAAAAAAAAAAAAAATGAGCCAGGCGTGGTAGTGTGCACCTATAATTCCAGCTACTTGGAAGGCTGAGGCAGAAGGATCGCCGGAGCCCAGCAGGTCGAGGATGCGGTGGCCGGGAGTGGCCAGTGCACTCCAGTCTGGGCGACAGAGTGAGACTCCAACTCAAAAAAAAAACCAAAAATTAGCTGGGCATGATGGCACATGCCTGTAGTTCCAGTTACTTGGAAGGTTGAAATGGAAGGATCACCAGAGTCCAGCAGGTCGAGGCTGCAGTGGCCGTGAGTGTGCCAGTGCACTCCAGTCTGGGAGACAGATGAGACTGCAACTTACAAAAAAAGAAAAGAAAGGGGAGAAGACTGACTGTAAAAGGCTGAGTAACAAAGATGTTCAAAAGATCACTCACAGAGATTCACCTTAAGGCTCATTTAGCTTGAATGCTATCTCTATGTTTCCTCTAATGTATCTCTAAAAAGTAGGAACCCTAGTTGCATTTCATTTATCAGTAAAATTCTCCAAATAATTTGGGAGAGTAGTCGGAATGTCAGTATTTTGAGGGACAAAAAGATAGGAAAAAACTCCCATTACCTACCATCTGCTGTCACCATTATTTCACACACACAAAAAAGAAATATTATAATACTCCCAAACATATCAGATTAAAGCAGGAATACTTCTGATATAGTGCAAGCTTGAAAAGTGATAGGTACTTTAGTATCTCTTTGGGCTGTCCATTTCAAACAACTGTTATGTTGCCTTCTTTTTACTGAGTTAAAAAAATCTGCCTCTCTTTAATTTTCATTCATTAGTCTTGGGTTCTGACACCTAGAGCAATCCCAAATCAGTTTTTAATTCTACAGCTTTACAGCTAATATTTATTGAGTATTTACTTGATAAAAACCTACAGCTTCTGAACGCTATGTGCTTGATAATTGCACTGACATAAGCACTTAACATATATATTCACACTTAACTCTCATAAAAACCTCATAAGGTCGGCCCTATTTTTATACGCATTTTACATATAAAGAAACTGAGGCCAAGAGTGATTAGGACTGTTCAAATATTTGATGCTATCATGTTTCCCTGAAAGTCTTCTGTTTCCTAGACTATGTTTCTGGTTTCCAGACCCATCAACTTCTTATTCGTTCTTGTAAGGACAGGTTGTGGTACACTCAGGCTCCTTCAGAATAAGTAGGATCCAGAAGTAAACAAAATCCTTTGATCAACTCAGAGTAAGATGAAACTGCTCTCTCCTACACTTTGAAATTATACTTCTGTTAAACACAGCTTCTAATGGCAGGGAAGACAGAAGAAATTCTCTACCCAAATAATTATTAACCCAAATAATGTGGCTTAATTAAGCAGGAGATCCTAGAAAACCTCAGAAAGCAAGTACACCAGTTTAGACAGTACAACATCAAAGCGGGGTTCCTAATTCTGTAGTCTGAACTTCTGTTAAGGGAAGACACTTAAAGCAACAGAAAATCATGGCTTTGAAAACAGGTTCTAGAGCCGAACATTAGAGAGCCGCCTCCAAGAACAAGATAGCTGGTGATACATGCTCTACCTTTACCTGAACCCCCAGGAGTGATGCCTCCTTATGCAAAATGCCACCATTCAACTGTTTCCTTTGTCACTTCACAGGGAACTGAAATACATGAGGCCTTTTATAGGAGTAGTACAGTTGTTACATCTTCCTCTATTATTAAGAGATATTTCAGTGGTCACAATGTACTATGAGCTGTAATATAAATAGTACTGGCAATCAGCACAACAAAATCTGACATTCATTTTTAAAGATTTCTCTAAGCCAGGTGCAGTGATGCACATTTGTAATCCTAGCGCTTTGGGAGGTGGAGGTGAGAGGATTGCCTGAGCCCAGGGGTTCGAGACCAGCCTGGGCAACTTGGTATTACCTCATCTTTACAAAAAAATCAAAATATTAGCTGGGTGTGGTGGTGCATGCCTGTAGTTCCAGCTACTTGAAAAGCTGAGGCAGAAGGATCACCTGAGCCCAGCAGGTCAAGGCTATGGTGGTGTGAGCATGACACTGCACTCCAGCCTGGGTGACAGGGTGAGACTCCAACTCAAAAAAAAATAGATCAGCTTTAATAGCAAGAAGTTTTAAGTTATGCCATTTGAGAATGTGACTAGAGTGACATTATGAATTATTCATAACGATAACTATTATAAGACAATTATAATGTTAATTATACATTTTCATTTTAAGTAGTTCTTCTGCCAAAGTAGGTGTTCTGATTGTGGCAGGGAGCCTAGAGTCAATGTCTTTATATTTCTCTTTGTCATGCCATTTTCTGATATGAAAGGCAGGTACCGCTGACACCTGTTTTATCCTTTGGGAATGGATAACTTGGACAAGGCACCACTTAGAATGGGTGTGGAAGTGAAAGACTTGTTGGTTTAGTTTTTTCTTTTGTTGATTTACTTGCTCACAGCTCCTGCTCTGGAATTACACAGTGGCTTCGCCCTCTTGAAGGTCAGCTGCACTCACCAGGATAACCTTCAAGTCCATAGGCTCGCCACTTGCTGACGGGCTGAAGTCCTGCTCTATGTGCATCATGTTCACTGACTGAGGACACACTCAGTGGAGATCTGACCACCTGGCAGGAAGGAAACAGAAATCAGAGGGCTGAAGCTATTTTGCAGGTCAACCCTGGGAACCTCAAACCTTCAAAGACACTTCTGGTATACGGCAAAGCTGGGAGTGTTTAGTCTGGAATACTAATCTTAGCTCCACTGCTAGCCTGATCTAGGTGTTTTAGAGCCTCAGTTTCTCACTTATATACTCTACAAACAAAACACAAGAAATAAGTGATTGCAAAAAAATTTAAGCAGGGTGATTTTGGCTTTCACAACTACCATTTCCTATGACCTTTGCAACCTGTTATAGAACTGAATCATGAAAGGCATTTGGTGTATTGAAATATTCATTTTCGGGCCGGGCTCGGTGGCTCAGCCTATAATCCCAGCACTTTGGGAGGCCGAGGTGAGTGGATTTCCTGAGCCTGCGGGTTCGAGACCCCCCTGGGCAACTTGATAAGACCTCATCTCTACAATAAATCAAAAATTAGCTGGGCGTGGTAGCGCATGCCTGTAGTTCCAGTTACTTGGAAGGCTGAGGCGAAAGGATCGCCGGAGCCCAGCGGGTCGAGGCTGTGGTGGCCGGGAGCAGCCATTGCACTCTAGTCTGGGTGACAGAGTGAGACTCCAACACACAAAAAAAAAAAAAAAAAATTCATTTTCATTATTATTTTGATTAGGGCTAACAGTAATGCTTTTGAGACACTTATATACAACTGATGTTGAAACAGACCTATAAGGAACACCAGGCTGGAGAGGGCGAGAGAATGGAAAGAATGCTCTAAGAGGAAAAAATGTTTCAGGAAAACAGTTTGCTGAAAGTTCAATAATTGCTCTCTTTTTGATGAAATGTCAAACTGAGGTTAGAACTTTTGCTTTTGTTAATTACTTAGAAATGAATTTAGTATTGCAGGGACTGATGGAAGTTTTCTTTGTACATAAGAGTATTTTACGGATTGCTCATTATATTGGTTAACAGATCCAATATGCAGTCACTAAAGTAAGGACATTGAGGAAAAAAACCATTGCAGGGCACAGTGGCTTACACCAGTAATCCCAGCTCTTTGGGAAGCTGAATCAGGATAGCTTAAGGTCAGGAGTTTGAGACCAGCCTGGGCAACATAGTGAGAACTCATCTCTACAAACAAACAAACAAAAAGAAGAAATCCCTTTATTCTTCCATGAATAATTAACCTAGGATCTGGTTTGCCTTAGAATGTGTCACGTGTTTTCTTCCAAAGAGAAATAATTATTTTGTATCCTATCAGCTTCTCTAAGTGTGTAGTTTTCAAACAAAATACCAATAAATGGCTGATGTACAACCAGTCTCTATAATAAAATGTCTATCTAGAACTCTCTAAGAGCCCTGATCAGCTGAGTTTTCCAGATACTTAGGGGCTAACAAAACAATCTCTCATTGTTTCTTATCTAGACCATCCTTAATCCTGCACTAAAATTCAAAAACACCCTTAGAGGTGAAGTATGTTTGTGGACCTATTCTATCACATGCTAAACTGAACCAAACTACTGAGATTTTTAAAAAGTGCATCTGTTTCTTCCCTTGCCAGACTGTTACCTACCACTTTCCTCACTGTTCCCATCAGCTGTCTTGTAATAGCAACTTTTTCTCTTATTTGCTGCTTTTTTATTTACTTAAATTAAAAAATTTTTTTTCCAGGCAGGGCTCAGTGGCTCAGCCTATAATCCCAGCACTCTGGGAGGTCAAGGCGAGTGGATTGCCTAAGTCTGCAGGTTTGAGATGAGCCAGGGCAACCTGGTGAGACCTCGTCTCTTCAATTAAAAAAAAAAATTAGCCTGGCAGGGTAGCGTACGCCTGTAGTTCTGGCTGCTTGGAAGGCTGAGATGGAAGGATCGCCAGAGCCCAGCTGGGGTGGCCGTGAGTGTGCCACTGCATTCCACCTTTGGTGACGGAGTGAGACTCCAACTCAAAAATCAAAAACAAATTTTTTTTTTTCAATAGAGATGAGGTCTCGCTACTTCGCCCAGGCTGGTCTTGAACTCCTGGCTCAAGAGATTTTTCCACCTCAGCCTCCCAAAGAGCTGGGATTATAGGCATAAACCACCACAACCAGCCTTGTCACTTTTATTTTGCTGAGCTGCACAACCAAACACACAAATTTTCACGTACACAACACATACTGTATTTATTCAGTGCTGTTTTAGGTACCGTGCTAGACACACAATGTCCCATTTTCAGGTGGTACATTCTAAAAGCACATGTGTATGATGACAAAATATAGGTAAAAAGATCCTTAGTAATGTAAACTGAAAAAAAGGGCAAAAGGAGCTGATGAGGGTCTGAAGGGCTCTCTCTAGACAAATATATTACTCTTGGGGTGTGAACTTTCTGTATGTCTTTTGACAACTCTCAGACCACTTTTATTTTTCCTTTAAATATAACTAAGACCTAACTCAGACCATTTTGCTAACAAATGAAGTTACCGAGAGACTGAGTTCTAGACAAGGATGGAGTTACTATGGCGTCCCGATTTTATTGAGCACCATTAGGAAGCTTGGAGAGAATGCCTCATCTAGACATCTGTGGGCAACACAGGGGTAAATGGAGGGATTGCATATCATCAATGTTAAGGCGACTATAAAGAAAATACATTTAGCTCTACGGTTGTGGTTTCCCGTGTGCCCCTCCTCCCAGTTATGGTCCTTAACTTCCATAGCGGAAAGCTGAAATAAGGGTCGGTGCTTGGATTCTATAGACACTCGTTTGTCATTTATTTTCCACTCGGAGATTTTCTTAGAATCCTTCCATGACCTCCTAAGAGGCCCAGAAAAGAAGGCAGGGACTTGTTTTATGTACAGAGACTTGACACACAACGTCGGATCCCTCCCAGTTCTGGGACTCTTGTCGATGGTTTCTGCAAGCTGCGGAGCGCTACCCCAACGTCTACGAAGACTTTCTGCCGGTTTTGCACAAACCACACAAGAAATGTCAGTGGGCGGTTAAAGGGAGGACTAAACACCAGTTCCCGGGCTTTGGTGACAGAGGGCGCAACCGGGAACGAATGAGCGAAGAAACCGGCAGCTCAACGCTTTATTACCCAGGTGTGGCGGTCAGTGGGCACTTCGAGTCTGGCCCAAGGAGGGCAGGGTTCGTTTCGTGACAACTGGTCTCCCTCCGTACCTTGTGGGCACCAGGACCCGAGCCCCGAGCCGCGTGGGCCGCCGAGAAGTCGATGACCCCGCCCAGGTCCGCGGTCCCGGGCCGGCTCTGACGGTAGAAGCGGAAAAGCTTCCGGAAGGCGTCTTCCCCAGGCTCTGTCGCCAGCGTCGCCACCGAGCCCACGGCCGCCGCCATCTTCCCCATCTCGCTGCCGGGCCCTTTTGACCCGGAAGCAGATTCCATGCCCCGGATGCGGAAGGTTTTTCCGAGGTCGCGACCTCAGGTCCCGGAGGCCCCGTAGTTTAAAGATGGCGGCCTTGGCGGCCAGAGGAACCGTGGCGATGCGAGCAAATATTAATCGGCACGTTGCTTTTGTTAGAAAAATCCCTTGGACCGCGGCGTCGAGTGAGTGATGGAGACGTGGGAGCGGACGTTTGAGGTCCAAGTGGTGCTCAAGACCTCTGCTTTTGTAGGTGCTTAGGTCAGCGTGGTGGCTGGATTAGGAAGCTCAGTTTGCTCTTAAGCAAGCCAGTGGACAGAAAGAAATGTGCTCAGGGATGCTCCCTGAGGTTTGGGGGCAATGACTCACGGTCTCCTGCCTTTCAGAGTGACTTGGTGGGAAGGTTTCTTACTTGGTCGTTTTAAGATTTATTACTTAGAAGTGATTATTTTGACTAGTGCGGAGGAGGGATTCAAGATGGCAAGACTAGGCGTGGAGGCGAGCCGAAAGGCAGTTTGAGTAACGTAGTTAAAAGGCGAGGACCCGAATGAACTTGGGCAGTGGTAGGAGGGACGGGGAGTCAGATCCTTAGGTTATCAAAACGATATCGACGACGATTCCTGATGGCTTGACGGGGGAAGGTGTGCGAAGTAAGGGCCGGGGAGGAATAATTTCTGGGTTTTTAGCGTCGGTGAATTGCGCGTTTAGAACTGACGAGGAGCAGGCCGAAACGAGATGAGTGAAGTTTGTGAATGTGCTGAGTTTGAGGAGCTGGCGAGCTCTTCGTCAGAAAACTGGACAGAGAGGTTGTATATCAGTGTAATTGAGAAGAACCAGACTGCGTGGTTTAGAATTCCAAGTCGGCTGTTGAATAGGTCTGTCACCTGAATAACGGACGTTAATCTGGGAAAAGTGCTCACATCTGTGCCTCAGTTTACTCATTGACAAAATGGAGGCAATAGAAGTTAACTCAGGATCGTTGAGAGAATCAAATAAGTTTATGTAAACTTCTTAGACTTGTGTTAGGTACAGTGTAAGTACCCCCAAGATGATATTTACATTATAGCTAAATTTGAAGCTCATTGGAGAGACCTGGTCGGAGTAATTCTGAAATCTCTCACTCACTTTAATTTTGTCAGCTGCAGTTTTGAGATAAAGCTTTTATAATTGCTTACCAAAATTTAGAAATTAATGTCACTTTTTTATAGATAGTCATGTATCAGGTCAGCTCCGTCAAACAAAAGAATGAAATGAGATTTACTCTCCTCTTGGTTTTTGTGTCTCAGATAGTAGTAGTAGGATGGGAAGTAGATGGTTTGTGCCCCACTTTCCTTTTTTTTTTTTTTGAGTTGGAGTCTCACTCTGTCGCCCAGACTGGAGTGCAGCGGCTGCTCCCGGCCACTGCAGCCTCAACCTGCTGGGCTCCAGCGATCCTTCCGCCTCAGCCTTCCAAGTAGCTGGAACTACAGGCGCGCGCTACCACGCCCGGCTCATTTTTTGATTTATTGTAGAGATGAGGTCTCGCCAAGTTGCCCGGGCGGGTCTCGAACCCGCGGGCTCAAGCAATCCACTCACCTCAGCCTCCCAAAGGCGAGGGATTACAGGCTGAGCCCAGCTTGTGCCCCACCTTTTTAATATGTGGTTGACCAAGACCAAGCACAGCCACAACCCTCCTTTAGGCCCTGCGGAACTTTATTGGAAGGTCCAGGGTTTTCACTAGCATCTTGCAGATGGAAGCTGGTTTAAAACCTTTAAAGAGAGTCAGCCTAATGTACAACTTTGAAAATGTTCTCTCAGTTCATTTATTCATTCAGTAAATATTTATGTAGTATCTGTTATATGGTAGGCTTGTTTTTGGTGCTTGCAGCTGTTTCTCCTTAACAATTCTAGGTGATTTAGGAAAAGGGCTACCTTCCAGAGCTGTTTTTTTGAGTAGGGGGAGTGAATGTTTTCTAATAGTCTTAATACCTGGTTTAAAACGTGTATGTTTTGACTGGGCAGAGTGGCTCACACCTGTAATCCCAGCTACTTGGGAGGCTGAGGCGGAAGGATCGCCTGGGCCCCGGAGGTCGAGGCTGCAGTGAGCCGTGATTGTGCCACTGCACTCCAACCTGGGCAACTGAGTGAGACCCCCAACTCAAAAAAAAAAAAAAAAAAGTAAATCAGTGATGTACAAGCACTGTAGTCAGAAGAGAGAGGGGGGTCATATTGTTTTTCATCTTTAAGATTACATACCATAAATCTTTGAGGTCTCACAGGGCTAGTACATTGTGTTATATTGCAGTAGGAGCCCAATAAAGTAATACTCAGTGGGTGTATTTGTTTTGGGTCTCAAAGGATAGTTACAACTTAGGCAGGAGGAAATAGAGTTACTGACATATCCAGGTGAGTGAACAACCTATGCAATGATGGAAATCCACAGGACAGGTACAGAGAATTCAGTTTGCTGTACTAGAGAGTAAATAAGGGTCAGCAGTGGCCAAGTAAGCAGGAAGGGTAGGTAAGTCACCTCAACAAATGTTTAAGCACCAACTGTTTAACCTAGTGTAAAGTTTAAATTATGAAAGTCAGTAAGTTAGAATTTTACTTTGACGTCTTTCATAGCCAGCAACACACTGGATTATAACTGTTAATCCACATACCTAGCATAATATCTAGTATAATGAAAACACTCAATATCTGCTGAGGATAGTGACTGCAGCCAGCTCAGGATTTATCTTTCCAGTCTCCATCCCAGACCAAACCTGGTACAGTACGGCTTTATCATCAGTACCACAGCTGTTTTCTAAATCTTAAGGCTTTAAGGACATGCGAAGTCGTTCTATTCCAAAGGCAGTTGGGTGGCTCTGGGACTTCTTTTGGTTTCTGTCCACACTTTAAGAGAATAATAAACATCTTAACTATTTTTAATGTTTTCTCCCCTCATGCAGGTGAGCTGAGAGAACACTTTGCACAGTTTGGCCATATACGAAAGTGTATTGTACCTTTTGTGAGTATTATCTTAAGGAAAAAGTATTAATGTTATCCTTTAATTCTGGTTTCTTATCAGAGCACATCAATTTACTCATATATTAATATCTAATGGAATGAAGCTGTTTAAAGTCTTTATTGATAAAATAATTATAGCCTTTATTAAAAAATCACACTGATTTAAAAAGTTTATCATAGGTAATCATGGTAGCTTTTTGTTGTTGTGTAACGAATTACCACAAACTTGACATCTCAAAACAACACACATATTATCTTACAACTGGGCACAGTGTAACTGGGCCCTCTGTCTCACATAGCTGAAATCCAGGTGTTAGCTGGGGTAGCAGTCTCATCAGAGGCTCACCTAGGGAATGACTGACTTCCAGGTTCCCTCAGCCTGTTGACAGAATTCAAGTTTCACCTGTTTTCTTGATGACTTTTGTCTTTGACCTAGGGGCTGCTCTCAGCTCCTAGGGATTTCCTGCATTCCTTGTTACCTGTAGGCTGTCTTACTACATGGCAGCTTCTTCAAAGCCAGTAAGGGGTTCTCAATTTGCTAAGATGGAGCTCTATGTAGAACATAATCACAGGAGTGACACCCCATCAAGGGAGCAACATCCTATCACCTTTGCCATATTATTTTGGTTAAAAGCAAGTCACAGGTTCTGCCAATTATAAAGGGTGTGAAATGAGAATGCATGGAGATTATGGGATCCATCTTAGAATTCTGCTATGTTTTTTTTTGAGTCGGAGTCTCACTCTGTGCCCAGGCTAAAGTGGCATGCTCATGGCCATCGCAGCCTCAACCTGCTGGGCTCAGGTGATCTGTCCACCTCAGCTTTTCAAGTAGCTGGAACTATAGGCACATGCTACCATACCCTGTTTGGTTTTTGATTTGTTGTAGAGACAAGATCTCACCAAGTTGCCGAGGCTGGTCTTGAACTCCTGAGCTCAGGCCATCCTCTTGCCTCAGCCTCCCAAAATGCTAGGATTACAGGCTTGAGCCACCATGTCCGGCCAACTACTACAGTATTCTAATAAGGACTTGAGACAGAAGAAATGTTATCATGAAACTGATTGGCAGAAAATATCTTTTATTTTCATTGAGTACCATTTTATTTTTTTAGTATTTCTAACTAATAAAACAGCATTTTGATATGAATTATATTTCCTTTGCCTTCTCATGAGGATCTACTTTATCCTGGACAGTATTTTCTGTGGGCTTTCTAGGGTGTGATGCAAGTACACAGGGTTAATGTACACTTCCCTAAAACCACCCTTTTTTTCCTTGCGGCACTCAAAAGGCTGTGGTAAAATGTCAGCCAAAAACAACTCTTGGTTTAATGTTACTTGATTTCCCAAGATCTAACAAATTAGCCATATCTAGTGCTGGTGATGGTATAGAGAAACTGGCACTCAAACTGCTGAGGTTAATTGGCACCTTCAATTCTGATGTGTAGTTTGGCAAAATCTCAGAAGAATTTCCATTTGCTTTATTTTTTTTGAGTCGGGGTCTCTGTCACCCAGGCTGGAATGCAGTAGCACGGTCATGGCCATTGCAGCTTTGACCTACTGGGCTTAGGTGATCCTTCCACCTCAGCCTTCCAAGTAGCTGGAACTACTGACTAGTGTGTGCACCAGCATGCCTGGCTAATTTTTTGAATTATTATAGAGAGTGAGATCTCGCCAAGTTGCCCAGGCTGATCTTGAACCCCTCGGCTCAAGCCTTCCAAAGTGCTGGGATTGCAGGTGTTAGCCACCACGCCTGGCCTACATTTGCTTTGATCTAGCAATTTTCTCTGTAGGAATTTTGTTTTTTTGGTTTTTTTTTTTTTGAGTTGGAGTCTCACTGTCACCCAGACTGGAGTGCGGTGGCTGCTCCTGGCACCGCAGCCTCGATCTGTGGTCCCGCCATCCTTCCACCTCAGCCTTCCAAGTAGCTGGAACTACAGGTGTGCGCTACCACGCCCGGCTAGTTTTTTTTTGATTTATTGTAGAGATGAGGTCTCGCCAAGTTGCCCAGGCGGGTCTCAAGCCTGCGGGCTCAGGCAATTCACTCACCTTGGCCTCCCAAAGCGCGGGATTACAGGCTGAACCACCGAGCCCGGCCTTGTAGAAATTTATTTATAGAAATGTGTGGTCTGGAGTAATCAAAGCAGCATTGTTTAATGTCAATTAAGCAGAACAAACCTAATTGTTCATGAGTGAGATTGATTAAATAGATACTACGTTGTTAATGCAATGGAATTTTATAGTTGATTAAAAGAACGAGGCACATGTATTGTGAACATAAAAAGTTTTCTATAGTTTTGAAAACTATGCTTTTTTTCAAGAAGCTTTAAGAAAACTTTCTTTTAGAGAAATAGTTTTCTTAGTTGCCACCAAAAGTATAAATAATTTAGGGCCTGAAAGAAAAGGCTTTGATTGTTAAAAACTAAATAAAATACAACAGGAAAAAAATTTAACTTTTAGTGCTCAAGTTGGAAATCCTGGTTTCTATCTTAGATACATATTATATTCTCTAAATTAATACCTTTCGCTTATTGTAGAAATGGTCATATGGAAATAAAGGAGCACTTTGGAAATTGCCAGATCTACAACCGAAAATTCCTGCATTCTAAATTAATCCTTAGAAAGTTACCTTTGATATATGGGAACAATTTCTAAGATTTTTTTTTTTTTTGGCAAAGCACAACATAACTTTGTAGTGAGACTGATGAGGACCAGGTGGTCCACACTGAGTAGACACCTTAGTATCCATCCTTTATTGGAGGGCTGGAGGGGCAAGGGACATCCAAGCTTGACAGCATCTCTTTTCCACATGTGAGGTAGAGGGTGACTGGTAAGCAGTCTGCCTTTTGCACGAGGAAAAGTAGCAAAATTCTGTAAAATCAACCAGTAATCTTGAACCAGGTTAAGTACAGGTACTATTTATCTTTCCATTTTATTTTGAATATGTGTAGCACAGTTCAGGGTTAGGTATACAAGTGTTCATTATGCAGGTACCCTTGTTGATGAGATGTGCTGCCTCCTCATCCTTTACTACTTTTCATAGGAATGTGATAATGGTGGTGGTGGTGGTGAGGGTGAGGGTGCTTGGTCTTAGAAATGACCAGAGATGCAACTACGTTTTTGAGGCTTCATTTTCTAGTTTCTAGAAATGAAGTCAGAAACAAGAAGAGTAGTGATCAAAATTTCTCTGATATTACTATCAGTATGATTTGCATCTAGAATGAGAAAGTTCATTACCCATAACTTCTCAAATGGCACCAGGAAAGCAGAGAGTAAGTTTAACACATGGTAACTTGCTGGGCTCGGTGGCTCAGCCTGTAATCCCATGCCTTTGGGAGGCTGAGGTGAGTGGAT
>NW_007246807.1:2186-9729 GCF_000164805.1 Carlito syrichta | reverse complement strand
GTTAGATTTCTGTAGAATATAGGTTCCTCTTATAATAATCTGTGGTAGGGAAACAAAGTTATATGTTACAAATAATCACAGATAAGAAACACAGAGACCTAGAATCCCTAGCAAAGGGAAAGGAAGTAAGCTGAGAAACAGTGCTTTAGTGATGTGCCTCACTTCAAAGGGAAGGTGTCTAAAAAACGTATGACCAGACATCATGCAAATGGCACATTCTACTGCCCTGTATGATGAAAAGGCTCCATTAACAAAATTAC
The DNA here is from genome assembly GCF_000164805.1 of Carlito syrichta. Classification (NCBI taxonomy): domain Eukaryota; kingdom Metazoa; phylum Chordata; class Mammalia; order Primates; family Tarsiidae; genus Carlito; species Carlito syrichta. Next base: position 9,469 of record NW_007246807.1, on the reverse strand, counting down.
AAAAATTATAAATAAAAACACACCACAGCACTAATAAGACAATATCTTCCCATCACTTCGAAATGATAAACACTTAGTGAAGAAAGAATAAGTGTAAGAAGATGTATATTAAGAGTAGGACTGATTCAAATCCAAGTAAAACTGTATCTTTGAAGCACTGATACTATAGATGAATGTACCAATTGATTTGCATGTTAACATACTGATTTAGGATGACTAATTTATATAACTAAAGCAATACCATTCTTTCTATCACTTTTCTTTCTAAACTAAAAGTATAAACTGTCAGAGAATTACCTGATTGGGTTAAGACATTTAATTTAGTCAGATATAAAGGGAATTATATTGGGGTGAAAATAAATGTATGGCAGTTGGCACAAAAGGAAATACAATTTAACAGAGAATAAATACTTTGGAGCCTTCCATGTTGTGAGCTAAACAACAAAATATGTTGAAAATATGATAGAAAAATATGTGAGAAGACAGAATTGTTATAGGACAGGGGAAGGTTACCAACTCCCTCTGCTAGTCCAGTCTTTCATTCCTTCACCCTTCTCTACCTCAATTTTTGCAAACTATCTCAATTTGAATTTCGTAGATTTCTGTGTTGGATCTAGTCCTCAGTCCTGGCTACACATTGGTATCTTTGGAAAACTTTTAAAACTTCAACTCCAACTACTTTTTTATAAGTTATTCTCTGAAATTGGAGACCAGGAATAGATATTTTTTAGGAACCCTGAAGTAATCAGCATTTGGGTTGATAGCCACTGCTCTAGAACTCAAATAAGAAAATGAATGTTGCTTCTTTATCAAAAAGAAATGAGTGTGTGAAAAGCATTCAGATTATTTCAGAATTTTCAGAAATGTTCCATTTCTATTACTTATATTGAAGTGATGATATATTTGTGTAAAGATTAAAAATTGGCTCATTATAGCTTGGTGTTAATATCTAAGTCTGTTCTATTTTCTGAAACATGTATTTAGGACTCAACTGAGAAGTGTGAACCACTGTTATCTAAAAACAGAAGATGTATAAATACAGCTAAAATTTGCTCTCTGAGACTCTATAGGCTAAATGCACTTGCTAAAAATAAGCTAATCCTATCGCTAGAAAACTAAATCTGCTGTGCATCTCAAAAACAAGAATTCCAAATTATCCAAAACTTTAAGAGGCTAGGGAACCACATATTCACATGCCAGTCATGCTATATGGAAGCTGCCTTCCTTGATCTAATCGCATAACTCAGACTAATATAAGATAAAGAGGAAATCCCTGCCTTGGGGATAATGATCTTTCATTAAGATTCAGTCACCAGACATCTGAAAGAACTAGAAATTGACCTTCCATATGACCAAGCAATACCTCTATTGGAAATATACCGGGAGGAACTCAAATCATTCTATAAAAAGAATACCTGCACACGCATGTTTGTGGCAGCTCTATTCACAAGAGCAAAAACGTGGTACCAACATTGCTGCCAATTGAAGCTGGACTGGATAAAAACAATTTGACACACATACACAATGGAATATTACACAGTCATAAAGAAGGGCAAACATATGGACTTCTCAGTAACTTGAATGGATTTAGAGCCAATCATACTTAGTGATCTATCACAGATAAAAAGAATGGAGTACCATATGTTCTCACTCATCAGCAGACCTTGAAAAATTATCATAACACTGTAAGAAAGGGATTGGCAGTAGTGTAAAACTGCCAGGGGAGGGTGGGTGGTGTTGGCTTTAGAGGGAAACTGCCAGGGAAGGGAGGGTCACACCTCATCAACAAGGGTACCTGCATAATGAATATTGTATTCCTAACCCTGAATTGTGCCCCACATATTTAAAATAAAAAAACAAATAGAAGAAAAATTCAGCCAACAAGCTAAATGTAAACAATTAGTTTGATTGCTTATGCCATTATAGAAAAATAAAAGACAGCACAAATAAACTGATTCAGTGACTGGTGAATTTTTGGTGTCATCTAGAAATAGATTTAGAAAATTAGAAAGAAGCTATGGTATTGAGAAAGAGTAGAAATAAAACAATGTGATATTGGCATAGGGAAATTTATATTTTTTCACAGCATTTTTATTATTTTAAGGAACTTTAAGTCTAGGGAAGAAATATCTTCGCGTTTGTCTTAACGTTCTCTTTAAGCATGACAACAAAAATTTTAACATTCTTGTCACATATACTGGAACAAGCACTTCAAGCATTCTTGAGCTATCTTCATGCACTTATAGCAAAATGATTCTTATATTGCCAATGTATTTTAACATTTCTAAGTTGAATACCATAGAAGTTTCTGCTATTGTCTTTACTTTTAATAATTAAAACCATCCATTTTCCCAGGACTAATTTCCACAGGTTGCAATGAAATCTTACCTTCACCCTGCTATGCTTCTCTTTCCAACTTAATACCCTACTTCTCCACAGTGTAGACTAACAGAATGATAGAAACTCAACAGGCCAAAACAGTGATAAAGAGCTTGGCCAAATTCCCTTAGTAAAAACTTGTTCTATCACATTTTAGCTGACTATTCTTGAACAAACTACTGGAGCTGTTTGGTTAGATTTCTGTAAAATGTCAATATTTTGTACATCAGGGCTTCTCAAAAACTAATTCACAAATTTATCACCTGAGAATCTTTTTCAAATGCTAAGATCCTTACCTCTGTGTGTATGGAGCCTGGTCATCTGCCTCTTTAAACACTATCCAGATGATACTTGTTAAAACTCACTGATTACTGTCACCCTTTAAGTTGCAGGGGTCTACACATAGGTATCCACACAATAGGGTTATTGTGAAAACTAAAAAATTATTCTATATAAAATGATTGATTCAGTGAATTTTACATAGCAAGCTATCATAAATTAACATTAACATTCTGAGGGAAATTAAAATTTTATGACCTAGTATATTTATTTTACAGATGATGTATGTTAACAAGACACTTTATATAGCTTGTACATTGTCACATAAAATAGTCCAGAGCAGATCTGGTTGCCCCATGTTGTTTGGGTCATTAGTTTCTACCATCTTGACCATGCTTTCCCTTTGTCATCATCCAGAATGCTGAATATTCTAACGCTACTTATGCTAGATTAGGTTTATACATTCGTCAGAATCGTACATTGCTCCCATCCCTGGAAACCTTTCACAATTGTCCCATGTGTAGTCTACCTTCTTCTCTGAAGGGTTATATTATTTGTCTTCTCTGCTCTCCTTTGGCACTTCTTAAAATACATTTGTTGAAAATGCTTAAAGTACATCCCAGCTAAGTTAAATGAATACAAGGACTGATTTGAGTGTGTGTGTGTGTACCCTACTACTTTCTCCATAATCAATAAATCAATGAATAATGATGATCAATTAACCAAAATATTATTTATACTCAGAATGAAAATTACTCCATAATGTTAACTAGGTAAATTGTCCAGGAAAAGATGAAAATCCTTGCCTCCTTTTATAACTTATAAAAATAATGTACTCGATTTCCTTCATGTGATCCCTTTTGTCCCCCTTCGTAGGCTTCTAAACAATAAAAAGAATCGCTTTTAGAATTGGAAAACTTGAGTGTGAGTACCCTAGCCCACCATGAGAATTACACGATGGTTTGTTTAATTTTCTCAATATTCTTATGCATTAAAAGAAGATGTTAAATGTGTCAGCTTACCTCTTATGATTCAAGGTATATGAGATCTCTGCCTGGTTCCAGAAGTGGCCATATAATTCAATAGCTGATAAAGTAGAATATACTTGGGATATTTTCAACATTATCAGGAAAGACATATGCTGCTTTCCTCAGGAATAGTGAAACAATAAATTGTGAGACTATCAGTTGCTGATGGTGAACAAAATACTGAAAAGGAAGTTGATGGGAGAGAGAGAGACAGAGAGAGAGAGCAAGAGAGAGAGCAAGATAGAGGGAGAGAGAGAGCAACTGACTGTAACTCAATAATTCACCTGGAGCCCTAGATCCAACTTTGTATGAAACTCATTGTAGCTGAGTCTTATAATTCAGTTAAAGGTCTCATTTTGTTTTTCTTAGACTGTTTGAATTGGGTGTTTGTCACTTGCAACACAGAATGTCCTGACCAGAAAATGTTTTTGTGAGTTGTTATTATGCATTGAACCATTCAGTCAGCAACTGCCATTCAATATTTTTAGTCTTTGATTTTGCATTTTTCTGAAGCTATTTTCATGTTCAGGGTTAAATGTCCTCAATAACACATAAAGGAATTATGCAGATACTATAAAACCAAGGCACAATGTTATAACCTAAACACATTTTCTCTTACGTGCAGAACAACATAAACCACCTAACTAAAATAAGTTCCTTTGTTAAAGTAATACTTTCCTGAGAGAAAAGAGAAATATATTTGTACAAATTTTTTTTTTTTTGAGTTGGAGTCTCACTTGGTCATCCAGACTGGAGTGCAGTGGCTGCTCTCAGCCACCGCAGCCTCGTCCTGCTGGGTTCTGGTGATCCTTCCACCTCAGCCTTCCAAGTAGCCGGAATTACAGGCATACGCTACCATGCCTGGCTGATTTTTTGATTTATTGTAGAGATGAGTTCTCTCTGCCCAGGCGGGTCTCGAACCTGCAGGCTCAGGCAATTCACTCACCTCAGCCTCCCAAAGGTGCGGGATTACAGGCTGAGCCACTGAGCCCGGCTTTATTTGTACTAATTTAAAGTTGTGTGCATACAGAATTTTTAAGCTATATATGTAATACATGCTTAATTTTTCACTTCATATAAAAGAAGTGAAAGAATAGCACTTGAAAAGCATTACAACTGAGTCATTGTTCAGATTTAAAAAATTACAAAATCATTATAAGAACAATTCAATTGATTTTTAAAGATTTCATGAGTGAGACAGTGGAGTCAAAGGAAATGCCATGAACTGAGGAGAAATTTAGCACAAAATTCTTGAAGGCCTTTTATAAATTCTATGACAATACAAGAAGAATAGGATCAACAGCAATTAGAAATGTTTATTGAACTGTAGAGACAGCAATAACATAAAAGGGGATTTAGATTCTTGTCAAAAGAAAAAAGAATTGTTCTTAACATGATTTATCAGATCATCAGAGATAGTTGGCTAAAATAAGGATTTTTTAAAGCAACTCTGAAGAACTAATGTAGTGTATCTGTAGCTCTTTTATGTGAAAATTTAAAGAAAGAATATCTTGTCCTGATGTTATATAACAACTAAATATTTTCTTTATTAACTGGCACCGTTTAATAGATGAATATAATGTGATGACACTCTATAATGGCTAGAGGTTTTGTAACTCAATTCAAGCATAATTAATTTGAAAGTTTCTCTAGAATTCATGTATATAACTTAACGTGAAACCATTATTTAAAATTAAACTTAATTTTTTTTATATTTCCAATAGTGGGAAGATAATTTCCTACAACATTGTAGTAAAAAATTACAGAGTTTTGTAAAAAATTGCCCAAGAAATCATGTGGTTCACATTCTTACTTCTATAGACAAGGGCCCTGAAACCTACAGAAGTGTAAATATGTTCCACTGGTTCCAAAGAACTAGTTTAAAAAGCTGAAAAGAAATGGTGGGTGCTTGGTTTTCTAGACTAAAGTGAATTATTTTTCATCCACCCATTTTTCGTCTATTGTGAGTAGAATTGACTCATCTCAAAATAAGTCTTCAAATTCTGACCCCCAGTTCCTATAAATGAAACTCTTTTGCAACTGGGTCTTTCCAGATGTGATAAAGTTAAGATGAAGTCATACTGCATTACTACAACCTTAATCCAATGACTGGTATCCTTAGAAGAAGAGGAAGTATTTGCATAGAGACATGCACAGGGTTCAGAAAAAGAGAAGGCATAGTCAGACTCTCAGGGAGAAGGTCATGAGAAGAAGAGAGGGAAAGAATGGAGTGATGGGTCTACAAGCCAAGAAACATCAGGATTGCTGGCAATCACTGGAATCTAGGGCAGAGGGAAGGAACAAACTTTCCCTCAGATCCTCCGCAAGTACCTGTCCAAAGCCATGAGAACATGAATTTTCAAAGAATCAGGGTCAGCCGGGCTCGGTGGCTCAGCCTGTAATCCCGCGCCTTTGGGAGGCTGAAGTGAGGGGATTGCCTGAACCTGCGGGTTCGAGACCCGCCTGGGCAGCGAGACCTCATCTCTACAATAAATCAAAAAATCAGCCGGGCGTGGTAGCGCATGCCTGTAATTCCGGCTACTCGGAAGGCTGAGACGTAAGGATCGCCGGAGCCCAGCAGGTCGAGGCTGCGGTGACCAGGAGTGGTCACTGCTCTCCAGTCTGGGCGACAGAGTGAGACTCCAACTCAAAAACAACAACAACAACAACAAAGAATCAGGGTCTACACCGCTCCGCCACCCCACAGTGTGTCTAGAATGCAAATCATTGGTCATGCATGTTAGTCTAGATTTTTAAATTTTTATGCTGTTTGCCCAGTTATGTTTTGGATTTTCTCAAGATGTGGCACTTCTCCCTCTTTTCTGCTTCTCCCATTTGGAATGTAAATTTGCTTCATGCCTGCCTCTCCATTGTATTTTGGAAGCATAAAACATGTTTGATGTTACAAGAACAAACATGGAGAGTCATTTGCCTCAGGTTGAATCCTACCATGAGTCTGTGAAATATCTGATTTAGATGAGATTTTGGACTTCAACTATAAAGTTAATGCAGGAACAAGTTAAAATTTTTGGTGCTATTCGGATAAAATGTATGTAATTTACATATGAGAAGGGTAACAATCTTATGGAACCAGGAGCACACTTCTCTGGTCTGAATGTTTGTGTTCTCTCAAAATTCATTACATTAAAATTAATCTCCAGTGGTATAGTATTAAGAGGTTGAACTTTTCAGCACCTTCATAAATGTCATTAATACCTTTATAAGAGAGGCCCAAGGGAGGCAAACTCCATTCACACACACACACACACACACACACACACACACACACACACACACACACACAGTGTTAATAGTTTTTAATTTTACATTCATGTATTCTTTTTATTTATTATTTACTTTTAGTAAGCAGGATTTTTTGAGAGGACAGAATAACTCCCACTGTGGGAGGGGACCCAAAGGGGTTGCCCCCATGTATTCTTTTAAAACATAAGAGGAGAAAAGTAATTTAATATACATTCACCAAGATATTGACCATATCTATTGCTCTTCCTTCACTGCTAACTATCTACCTTCTCTTCTGGTATAATTTTTTAGAGCCTGAAGAACTTCCTGGTTCACCCTTCCACTAGGTGTTAC
>NW_007246807.1:0-1478 GCF_000164805.1 Carlito syrichta | reverse complement strand
CACCCCTTGCAGACTTTATAAACGCTGTACACTGTGCAACACTAAATTTATGAAAAATACTTTCCATTCTTCAATAACAAGTAGACATTAGCTAATTGCTAGCTTGTGATTTTTTTTAATTTTTATCTCTAATTCTTGGAATAGTACATAGCTTAAACCACAAACACATTGTATGGCTGTACACAAATATTTTCTTTATTTATATCCCTATTGTATAAGCTTTCACCCTACTTTAAATAATTTTTTTTACCTTTACTTTCTGTTAACAATTAAGACACAAAAACGCACATTAGCCTAGGGATGCACAGGGATAGGATTACCAATATCATGATCTTCTTCCTCTGTTTCTTGTCCTATTGGTTGTTTTACAGCAGCAACTAATGCTCATAGAGTTGTCATCTTTTATGGTAACATTGCCTTTTTCTGGAATACTTCTTGAGGGGACTGCTAAGAGGATTTTTTTAGTGCTTTTTTAGATAAATAAAAGATTTATTACAAAATTATTCCAAAAACTATAGGACAGTGAATACATAAATCGGTAACACATTCGTGTATGATCGCCATCAAGTATGAAGTAGTGCATATAATTGTATGTCGTATACATTTAAATAATGGGAAGTGCAGATTTCTTTACACTGACATCATTACAAACACACGAGGGATATGTGTGCTACAACTTCACAACTTCTGCGATGTCAGTAAGGAATATTAACTTTTCAACTCCATTTTAATCTTATAGGACCATTGTCATGCATGCAGACTGCTGTTGACTAAAACATCACTACGCAGCATTGTCTGTGCTTTAAAAATGTGCCACTATCTTCTTTTGTTATGGTTTCTGATAAGAAATCTGTAGTTATTCCAATCCTTGTTTATTCCACATACACTAAGTTGAAAAATGGTGTGAATATTTCATCTCGACCTTGACTATTCAGCAGGTTATTAAAATATATGTTGATACAGATTTGGGTTTATCCACTTTGAAGTTTGCATCTTGAATCTCTAAATTGCCATCTTTGCCAAATATTTGAACTACTATTTCCTCAAATTATTTTTCTGCATCTATCTCTTCCCTTTGAAGGACTCTAATGGAATGCCTGTTAGGCTTCTCCTCTGGTTCCTAAAGTAGTGTTGACTTATTTCCAACATATTGCTTGTTTTTTTAAGATTGGATAATTTGTAAGAACCTTTCCTCAGATCAACTAATGTTTTCTAGTATCCCAATTATTTAAAATCTGGTACATTTTTTGAATATTTTTTACTTCTAAAATTTCCAGTTGTATCTTATGTCTACATTTTTTTTGCAATGTATATAATTAGCATGGTGAGTGTGGACAACTTTGTCTTGTTCCCAGGCTCATTGAAAGCATTTCGACTTTCACAATTTTATATATTAATTGTTGGTTTTGCAGAGATTTTATACATAGACATAGTTCTTTATTCCTATTTATTTTAGAGATCTTATGATGAATGATGCT
>NW_007246806.1:6003-7383 GCF_000164805.1 Carlito syrichta | reverse complement strand
AAAGAGAACTACAGGCCAATATCTTGGATGAACATAGATGCTAAAATTCTCAAGAAGATCCTAGCAAACCGAATTCAGCAATACATCTCAAAAATCATCCATCATGACCAAGTAGGCTTCATTCCTGGGATGCAAGCCTGGTTCAACATTCTCAAAACCATAAATGTAATTAAATACATCAACAGATGTCAAAACAAAAACCACATGATTATATCATTAGATGCAGAAAAAGTTTTTGATAAAATCCTGCACCACTTCTTGATAAAAACCCTTGAACATCTAGGCATACGGGGAACATACCTCAAAATAGTAAAAGCCATCTACGAGAAACCCACAGTCAGCATACTCCTAAATGGACAAAAAGTGGAACCATTTCCCCTGAAAACTGGAACAAGACAAGGATGCCCACTCTCACCCCTCCCGTTCAACATAGTATTGGAAGTCCTGGCTCGAGCAATCAGAGAAGTGGAGGCAATCAGGGGTATCCAAATAGGAAAAGAGGAAGTCAAGTTATCTCTCTTTGCAGATGATATGATTGTGTACCTTGAAAACCCAAGAGAATCTGTCAAAAAGCTCCTTACACTGATAAAGGCCTTTGACAAAGTCTCAAGATACAAAATAAATGTGCAAAAGACAATCGCATTTCTCTACACCAATAATAAACAAACAGAAACCCAAATAAAAAACACAGTTCCATTCACAATAGCCACACACACACAAAAAATGAAATACCTTGGCATCTTCCTAACCAGAGATGTGAAAGACCTTTAAATGAAAATTACAAAACAATGAACAAAGAAATCAAAGATGACACAAACAAGTGGAAAAATATCACATGCTCATGGATTGGAAGAATCAACATTGTGAAGATGTCCATTTTACCTAAGGCAATCTACAAATTCAATGCAATACCCATCAAATTACCAGCAACATTCTTCTCAACCTAGAAAAGACAACACAGGAATTCATATGGAAACACAAGTGACCAAGAATAGCCAAAACAATCCTCAGAAAAAAAAAACAAACAGGTGGCATCACATTACCAGACTTCAAACTTTACTATAAAGCACAATAATCAAAACAACTTGGTATTGGTACAGGAACAGTCATATAGACCAGTGGAATAGAATTGAGATTCCAGAAGCCAAACCTCAATTTCTCAACCAACTCATCTTCGACAAAGCCTCCACCACCTACCACTGGGGAGAAGAGAACCTATTCAGTAAATGGTGCTGGGAAAACTGGCTGACCACATGCAGAAGATTGAAACAGGACCCCTATCTATCCCCATGCACAAAGTTTAACTCCAAATGGACCAGAGACCTAAATGTAAAATCTCAACCATAAGAACCTCAGAAAATGAAGGAAATACCCTCATGG
>NW_007246806.1:0-5681 GCF_000164805.1 Carlito syrichta | reverse complement strand
AGACACATGAAGAGATGTTCAACCTCACTAATCATCAGGGAGATGCAAATCAAAACCACCCTGAGATACCACCTAACTCCAGTCAGAATGGCAATTATCAACAACTCAAAAAATAACAGCTGCTGGAGAGGGTGTGGTGAAAAGGGAACACTTTTCCACTGTTGGTGGGAGTTAAACTAGTGCAACCTCTGTGGAAAGCAATGTTGCAAGTCCTAAAAGCTCTAAATATCAACCGCCCATATGACCCTGCAATCCCCCTACCGGGAATATACCCTGAAGAACTCAAATCACTCTATAGAAAAGATACCTGCATACGTATGTTTATCGCAGCATTGTTCACAATAGCAAGAACCTGGAAGCAACCATGCTGCCCATCAAAAGAGACCTGGATTAAAAAATGTGGCACATATACACGATGGAATACTACGCAGTCATAAAAAAGAACAAAATCATGAATTTCGCAGCAACCTGGATGGAACTAGAGTCTATAATACTGAGTGACCTCTCACAGAAACAAAGATCCGAGTATCACATGTTCTCACTCATATAATGGACCTTGAACATCCAATGTAATACTATAAGAAAATGACTGATGCTACTCGGAAACTATCAGGGGGAGGGAGATGGGATTAACAGCAGCAAATATCTGTCTGGGGATGGGGAAACACCTCTTATCAACAGGGTGCCTGAATGAAACGTAATTGTACACCTAACCCTTAACTGTACCCCACAAAACCATAATAAAAAATATTGATTATGAAAAAAAAAGAAAAAGAAACAGATTTTTGCCTTCAGAATTTCTATTCTGTCTGTGTGCCTGTTTTTGTACCAATACCAGGCTGTTTTGATTATTGTAGCCTTATAGTCTGGAAGCGTGATACTTCCTGCTTTGTATTTATTGCTGAGGATTGTTTTGGCTATTAGTGGTCATTTTTGCTTCCATATGAATTTCTGTATTGCCATTGCTAGTTCTGAGAAGAGTGATATTGGTAATTTAATGGGTATTGCATTGAATCTGTAGATTGCCTTTGGTAAGATGGACATCTTACCAATGTTGGTTAGTTCCATCCATTAGCATGGAATATTTTTCCATTTGTTTTTGTCATCTTTGATTTCTTTGAGTAGGAGTAGTGTTTTGCAAATTTCATTGTAAATGTCTTTCACTTCTCTGGTTAGAAAAAGTCAAGATCTCTCTCTCTCTCTCTCTCTCTCTCTCTCTCTGTGTCTATTGTGAATGGGATTATGATTTTTTTATTTGGCTCTCTGCCTGTTTGTTGTTGGTGTACAAGAATGTGACTGTCTTTTGCACATTTATTTTGCATCCCGAGACTTTGCCAAAGTCCCTTATCAGTCTTTTATCACCTTTATCTCTTGTATTTTTGAGGTATAGAATCATATCATCAGCAAAGAGGGATAACTTAACTTCCTCATTTCCTATTTGAATACTCCTGATATCCTTCCCTTGTCTAATTACTTTAGCTAGGACTTCTAACACAATGTTGAACAGAAGGACTGAGAGTAGGCAGCCTTGTCTTGTTCTGCTTTTCAAGGAAAATTCTTCCAATTTCTGTTCACTTAGTAATATTATGGCTGCGGGTTTATTGTAGATGGCACTTACTATTTTGAGATATGTTCCTTCTATTCCTAGGTGTTCAAGGTGTTTTATCAAGAAGGGATGGTGGGTTTTATCAAAAGCCTTTTCTCCATCTAATGATATAATCATGTGGTTCTTGTTTTTACATTTGTTGATATATTTAATTACATTTGTGGTCTTGTGGATGTTGAACCAGCCTGCATCTGGGGATGAAGCCTACTTTGTCATGGTGGATGATTTTTGAGACGTGTAGTTAGATCTGATTTGCTAGAATCTTGTTGAGAATCTTTGCATGTATGTTCATCAGGGATATTGGCCTATATTTCTTTTTTCTTGTTGGATCTTTACCTGGTTTGGGTATCAGTTTGATGTTAACTTTGTAAAATGATTTGGGGAGAATTTTATCTTTTTCAATTGCCAGAAATACTTTCAATAGGATTGGTATCAACTCCTCCTTGTATGTTTTATAGAATTCCACTGGAAAGCTATCTGGTCTAGGGCTTTTTTTTTGTGAGTAGTTTTCTTATGATGGAACCAATTTCTTGCTTGGGATGTTATTGATCTATTCAGTGTCTCAATGTCTTCTTGTTTCAACCTTGGGAGGTTGTGTGATATCAGAAATTCCTCCATTTCATTTACTACTAAGTTTGTTTCCATGCAAGTATGCAAAGTAATCTCTGATAATCTTTTGTGTTTCTTTGGGGTCAGCTGTGATTTGATCTTTTGAGTTTCTGATTGTGTTTATTTGGGCTTTTTCTATCTTTTTCTTGGTCATTTTGGCTAGGGGACTCATCAATCTTGTTTATCCTTTCAAAGAATCAGCTTTTTGTTTTGTTGATTTTTTTCTATGATATTTTTATCTTGTATGTCCCATATTTCAGCTTTTTCTTTGGTGATCTGGATTCTTCTGTTAAACTTAGGTTTTTGGTGGTCTTGTCTTTCTAATTCCCTTAGATGATTTGTTAGGTTGTTAACTTTTGATCTTTCCATTTTCTTCATGTGTATTCAAAGAGTTATAAATTCCCCCCTTAGAACTGATTTTGTGTCATTCCAGAAGTTTTAGTAAGATGTTCTTCATTTTTGTTTGTTTCCAGGAATCTTTTAATTTCTGTTTTGATTTCTGTGTTGACTCAGCAGTTGTTCAGCATCATGCTGTTTAGTGTTCATGTCTTTGTGGGTTTTGGGGGAATTTTGTCAGTGTTGATATTTATTTTTATTCCATTGTGTTCTGAGAAGGTGTGTGGTAGTATTTCAATCTTATGAAATTTGTATACATTGATTTTTAGTCAAGGATGTGATTGATCTTGGACTACATTCCAAGTGGTGATGAGTGGAATTTATATTCTGTGATTATTGGGTGGAGTGTTCTGTAGGTATCTAATAAATCCATTTGGTCAAGTATCAAGTTGAGGTTCCAGATCTCTTTGTTGATTTTTTTGCCTTGATGATCTCTCTAGGGTTGTTAGTAGGGTATTTAAGTCCCCAGCTATAAGAGTGTAAGAGTCAATATCTTTTTTGGTTTACTTAGTAGTTGCTTTATAAACACTGGTGCTTCTGTGTTGAGTGCATATATATTTAGGATGGTTATTTCTTGTTGATGGATTGCACCTCTTATCATTATGCAATGCCCCTTGTATCTTTTTAAAGTTTTGATAGCTTAAAGTTTGTTTTGTCTGATATTAAGATCATGACTCCTGCCTTCTTTTGTGATCCATTCACCTGGAAATTAATTTTTCATCCTCTAACTTTGAGTCTGTGTGTGTCTCTTATGGTGAGATGAGTTTCCTGGATGCATGAAATTATTGGGTCTTTTTTTTTTAAGTCCACTTTGCCATTGTGTGTCTTTTCAGAGGTGCATTTAGTCCGTTCACTTTCAGGCTGATTATTGAGATGTGAGTGTTTATCCCCATCATGAGGTTCTTATAAAATTTTTTCTTTGTTTTGTTTTAACTTTTGAGTTGATGTATGTGTGTGTTTTCAAGTTTGCAGTTATGATGTATTCTCTGTTGATCCTATGTTCTCCTGTTCTCTTGGGAAGTGTGTGGTCATTTTTTCCCCTTTCTTTTGTGCTCCATACCTTTTAAAGCATCTCCTGTAGAGCTGGTCTGGAAGCTGCATACTCTCTTAGGGATTAGATGTTTGGGAAGGATTTTAATTCTCCATTGCTGGTGAAGCTGAGCTGACTGGATAGGAAATTATTGGTTAATTTTTTTTTTTTATCTTTGAGGACTTTCAAGATTAGACTCCAGCCCCTTCTAGCTTTAAGTGTTTCTGCCAATATGTCTGTTGCCATTCTGATTGGTGTCCCTGTTTGGTAGTCTGATCTTTATCCTTGCTGCCTTTAGGATTATTTTTTTTGTACCTACTTTGTGTAGGCTAATTTCTATGTGTCTAGGGGTTGGCCTTCTCATTTGATGTCTTGCTGGGGTTCTCTGTATCTCTTGTGTTTGGATGATCACATCTCTGGTGAAATGGGGAATGTTTTCTAGGGTAACTTCCTGGAATACTTACTCCAAGGTGTTCTCCATTTCCCTTTCTTCTTCTGGGATACTAATCAGGTGTAGGTTCAGCTTCTTGGTATAATCATGCATTTCTTGGAGGTTTTTCTCTTTCTTTCTGAGTTTTCTTTCTATGTTTCTTACAGATCATATTAATTTAATGTTTTTGTCTTCAAGCTCTGAGGTTCTACTTCTGCTTGACTCTTTCTGCTTTCCATGTTTGCCATCTTGTTATTTATCTCCATGAAGGAATTTTTTTTTGGCCAAATGTCTGTTACAAGTTATTTTAGTGTTGCATCTTGTCTTTCTTGAGTATTATTCACTCCTTCCATCCATTTCCTAATCCCTGTTGTATTCTGGAGTCAGTCATTGGTGACTTCCATTGTTTGGTCTCTGAGGTCAGGTGTTTTCTCTTTGATAGACTGGGAGTTACCGGTATTTTTCTGTTTATTTTTCCTCATTTGTGACAGATCTCTTTCTTTTTCTTTAGTTCTGTTATTTAGTGGCAGTGGGAGAGGTTTTCGCTTCTGATGTTTGCTCAGTCCTCTATTCTTCCCTGATCAGGGCTCTGAATTTGTTCTATTTTAAAACAAGGCAGGGAATGGGAGACTTTTCTGTCTCTTGTAGCTTTAGGATTTGAATAATGTGGAGGGTGGGAAGCACTGATATCTTCAGGGGTCTTCCTCATCCTTTTCTGGTTGTACCCCTTGTCGCACGACTGAATCAGGGTAGGGGATGGGAAGCCTGAGACTCAGCACTTGTTCTGTCTGTCTGAAGTTTGTGCTTCAGGATATTCCCTCTGGAGCACAATTAACCCCTGTGTTGTTAACTCACTAGTCACAGTGATTGGGTCTGTTGCTCTGTGGTGAACAAGCCAGAGCACTTCCCTGTCCAGTTTTCATGATAGTGCCTTTTAAACATGAATTTAATAGCTTGTAATACTGCATCACATAAATATACCCTAATTTTCCATCCTCCTACTTTGGGGTGTTTTGGTATATTTGATTTCTTTGATTTTTCAATTTTCTCTTCCTACTGTGCTTGTTGTAGGTGAAATCATATTTACAAACTAGTCTCTTCCTGACAATTGCAAACTCCTGTTGTGTCTTCTCCAGTGGGGCTCTGCCTCTGGCTCCCTTACTATGCTCCCTCCACAGCCCTTGCAGCCAGTGTCTGGCCAAGAATTGTGGTGGTGAGGTAGAGCCTGGAGCTGGCAGTCACTCTGTCAGCTTCTTCCTGGGTAAGGTTTTGCTGATTTTTTAAAAAATTGCTCTAAGCTTCTGTGTCCCAACCAGCGGGGCAAGTAAACGGGGGTACGAGGAGGACTACCTGCTGCTGGTGAGAAAAAGAGAGAGAGAGAGAGAGAGAGAGAGAGACAAGAGACACACAGAATGGAGGCAAGACAAGGTTCTGATCAAGCCTCAAAATTTTATTGTTAGGCGATTGCTTATATACATTGCAGGGAGGGGTGGGCAGAGATAGGACGTGTGGCGGTTTTTGATAGGAGGAAGAGTAGTGGGGTGGTATGAGGAGAGGAGGTGGAAGGGGTGTTGTGGTTTGGCGCGCGCGGGCTTTTCGGAGGACAAAGA
>NW_007246805.1:0-9963 GCF_000164805.1 Carlito syrichta | reverse complement strand
CCCGTGTAGTTTCCTGTATATGAGGACTCCCATTCACCAGATTCCTGCTTCAAAATCTGATTCTTGTTGAGCCTTAGCAAGACGCACAGTAGATTTTTGGCATTGATTACTCGTGAAAACCAGATTCCTTATTCTTTCTTAGCAAGAGGCTGTGTTGTTTCCTGTATATGAAGACTCCCATTACCCAGATTCCTGCTTTGAAAGACTGATTCTTGTTTAGCCCTTAGAAAGACGCCCTGTATCTTTTAAGTATCGCGGACATGTGTAACCCAGATTCTTTTTTCATCCTTAGCAAGAGGCTGTGATGTTTCTTATATATGAGGACTTCCATTCCCCAGGTTCATGCTTCCAATCCCTGATACTTTTTTCTACCTTTGTAAGACCCCCTGTAGGTATTTGGGATTTGAGGACTCGTGTAACCCAGATTCCTTTTTCTCCCGTAGCAAGAGTCCATGTAGTTTCCCGTATATGAGGACTCCCTTGAGGCAGAATCCCACTCCATTCTCAGCAATACCCAAGATATTTCCTGATGAACGTAGAATTCCAGGTGTTTGGATATCCATAGAAAGACTACCATATAGTACCTGGGAACTGTAATCCAAGTTACCAGATTCCCCTTGACAAGGCATCGTAAAAGTGTGGAATATTCTAAACCCAATATCCCAATTCTCACCAGCCTGACCACAAGAAATTTCGGTATTTTGAGGTAGCCTGAAGCGAGGAATTTTGTTGCAAAATGCCAATTGTTTCCTTGGGAACTGGATTATAGCTGAAGCTGTTCACAAGAATCAAAAGGAATTGTAGGACCAGATGCTCGATTACAACAACTAGAGGACCAGAATCGTCTGGGATTTGTAATTAGAGATTTTAGGTATCCACCTAGTAAGTAGCTCTGAAAAATGTAGGGACCTACAAGCCCAGATTCCTCATTAAACTTATCAAGAGGCCATATAGATTTTGATGATTGAGGACTCCCTGAACCCGGAATCTCTTCTCATTATCAGCAAGATGCTCTGATTTTCCCTGACAATCTAGATTCCAAAATTCTGTATGCAAATATACAAATGCCCAGACTTTTCCCAATGACGTGGAATCCGTGATTCCTGGTTACCTTTAAATATATGTAATATATGCTTAGCAACCTCAAAAGCCCCAGTCCATATCAAATCGATGCACAAACGGAAGTTTAGGATTACAGTGTACATCTTAAAACAAGTGTTACACAAAAATATTGCGAGATGCTTCTTTCAGTCCTGGAATCTGGTTTAGTTGTCCCGAGGAAACCAACTGAATTGCAGAGAGTGGTCCTTGGTTATAACAATCAAGAAACCAGAAGGCTGCTGGGGATCTATAATGACACTTGTCGTTTCCACATGGCAAGTTGCTTTGAAGAATTTGGAGAACTAGAAGCCCACATTCCAGATAAGCCCTTATAATGGAGCCCTGTAGAATTCATGGATTGATCACCCCCATAACCCTGATTCCTTTTTTATTATCAGAAAGACACCCGAACGTTTGCTGGTGATGTGGAAGTCCCAGTTCTTACATACCAATACTCATAGGGTCAGAAGTTTCCCAGGAACCTGGAATCCAAGATTGCTGGTTCTCCCTTAAGAATACGTCCTAAATATGTGGGAACCCCTAATCCCATAGTCTGAATACCAAAACGAATGTCCAGCAGTATTTTCTAGACTATGAGGTAAACCTGAAACCAGTGGTCAAATTAACAAATGGCAAGATCATCCTTTGATTATGGAATCTGGCCTTTCAGGACCCTGAGAAACAAACGGAACAGTTGGACAGATTCTCAGTTACAACTATCAAGAGATGCAGCAAGTTCCTGGGGATCGGTAATGCTCTATATGTGGTATGCATATAGGACGTTCCTTTGAAAAAATGAGGACCAAGACTCCCATATTCCAGATTAGCATTTAGCTAAAGACCCTGTAGATTCCTAAGTATGAGCACTGTCTTAAGCCAGGGATAAGGTAGCAATTGGCCAGATGTTTGCAAGTTACATTGAAACCGAGTTTCCTGGTTTCTTTTTCATAACACACGTAGAAAGTTTCAAGGGACACAGTGACCCAGATCCTATTTTGTTCTAAGCAAAATGACGAGAAGTTTCCTGTTGACCTGTAAGTCCAGACTCTTGTATAACCAAAGAAAGATGACAAGAATATGCATGGGGACGTGGATTCTAAGATCCCTGATTCTCTCCAAAAAATACCTCCTAAAAATTTGAACACAAAAACCCAAAGTCCCAATTCCGAACAGCGGAGCCACTGAAGTTTCTGGAGTACGAGGTAACACTGAATTTAGGGCTTACATACAAAAAATGCAAGAGGATTTATTGTGTCCTTGAATCGTGCATCAGAGGTTCCAAGTATCTAAATGGATTTGTAGGGCCAGATTCTCGTTCACAACTATTAAGAGTACCAGAGTGTTGCTGGAGTCCAGGAATGATTGATTCGTAATATCCACATAACAAATAGTTCTTAAACATGTAGGATGCTCGAAGCCTTGATTCTTGTTTAGCCTTTAGCAAGATGCCCTGTGGATTTTCGGGATTGAGGACTCATGTAACCCAGATTCCTTATTCATCCTTAGCAAGAGGCAGTGCAGTATCCTGTATATGAGGACTGCCATTACCCAGATTCCTGCTTCATTCTCAGCAAGACAACGAGACATTTCCTGTTGATGTAGAATTCAAGTTGGTTGGATAACAATAGTAAGACTCCCAGAAGTTTCTTGGGGGAATTGGAATCCAAGATTCCTGGTTCACTTGTACAAGACACCCTAACAATATGTGTGCCTAGAAGCCCAGATTCCTGATTAAACCTTATCAAGAGGCCCTGTAGACTTCTGCAAATGAGAACTCCACGAACCCGGATTTCCTTTTCTTTCTCAGCAAAATGCCCTGATTATCCCTGTCAATGTGGATTACAAAACTCTGTACCCAAAAGGACAGATGCCCAGGAGTTTCCTAGGGATGAGGAATCCATGATTCCTGGTTACATTTATAAATACTTTGTAACTTTTGGCAACTGCAAAACCATTTACCCTTCTCAAAATAAAAGGACAAACGAAAGTTTAAGATTTAAAAGGTTCATCTTAAGACCATAGTTACATCCAAATATGGCAAGATGACACTTTTGGTCCTGTAATATGGCCTTAGTTGACCCAAGGAACCTAACGGACTTTTAGGGCCAGATACTTGTTTACACTGAACAAGGGACCAGAATGTTGCTGGAGTCCTGAAATGTCTGATTCGTAGTATCCGCAAGCTAAATAGATTCACAACATGAGGGGAGTTCGAAGCCCTGATTCTTGTTTGTCCTATAGCAAGACACCCTGAGAATTTTCTCGTATTGAGGACTCGTGTACACAGATTCCTTATTTTTCCTTCACTAGAGGCCGTGTAGTGTCCTGTATATGAGAACTCCCTTTCCCCAGATTCCTGTTTTGAACGCTGATTCTTATTTAGCCCTTAGCAAGATGCCATAGAGATTATGTGATTTAGGAACAGTGTAAAAAACATTCCCTATTTTTCCTGAGCAAGAGGCCGCGAAGTTTCCTGTAATGAGGACTGTTAGCCACATCCCTGATTCGAATCCCTGTATCATGTTTATCCCTTAGCAAGGCACCCTGTAGTTTTTTGGTGATTGAGAACACGTGTATCCCAGATTCCTTATTCTTTCTTAGCAAAAGGCCGTGTAATTGCCTGTATATGAGGACTCCATTTCTCCAGATTCATGCATCAAAAACCCTGATTTGTGTTTAGCCCTTCGCTGACGCCCTAAATTTTTTTTGTGATTGAGGACACGTGTAACCATATTCCTTATTCTTCCTTAGCAATGAACAGTTTAGTTTTCTCTATATGAGTACTCCCATTACCCAGATTCCTACTTCAAAAACTGGATTCTTGGTTACCTCTTCATAAAGACGCCCTGTGGAATTTTGGGATGGAGGAGTAGTGCAACCCAAATTCCTCATTCTTCCTTAGCAAGACGCCGTGTTTTCCTGTATATGAGGATGCCCATTACCCAGATTCCTGCTTCATTCTCAGCAAGGCACTGATACATTTCCTGGTGACCTAGAATTCCAGGTGTTTGGATATCAAGAGAAAGACTCCCATAAGTTTCTTGGGGAACTGG
Source organism: Carlito syrichta (assembly GCF_000164805.1). NCBI lineage: Eukaryota > Metazoa > Chordata > Mammalia > Primates > Tarsiidae > Carlito > Carlito syrichta. Next base: position 5,809 of record NW_007246805.1, on the reverse strand, counting down.
AATCCAAGATTCCTTGTTCCTGTTAACAAGACCACCCCTAAATGTGGAATTTTCTAAACCCAATGTACCAATTCCCACCAGCCCGACCACAAGAAATTTCTATAGTTTGAGGTAACCTGAATCGAGGGATTTTGTACCAATATGCCATTTGATTCCTTTGGTACCTGATTATGTTCGTAGATGTTCCTAGGAAACAAAAGGATTTGTAGGGCCAGATCCTCGATTACAACTATCAAGAGTGTTGGGAGCCAACATCTATAGCTACATGGCTGAGGCCTGTAAAGGCCCATCTGGAAGATCACCTCTGACATAGGATATCAGTTATACCTATAATATTGGCGTGTGATTAGTGACCAGTGTGCATACATGGCAGTAAAACTTATAAGTAAATATCAATATGCCTGATGGAAAGTGCACAGCAGAATTATTTTTCTCTGTCTTTCTAAGTTTTACTTCTTTCTAGATATTTTTTAACTTCTATTTCCTGGTAGACTGGTTAGTCAGCTCTTGTTCCCAAAGGTAGTTTCTCCTAGGATTAAGGTTAGAAACTAAATTATCATAATAGTTTTATTGCCCTGCCTCTAGTCAGGCAAGAACGTTTTTCTAGTTTTGTTACATGCCAAAACTCTGTTTGCTTCAGCCCGTGGCCATTGTCATGGTAACCGTGCAGTCCATTATCCAACAGTGTGACAGCTACTATTTGATTTTTAGAATAGACTTGTTTGGATAAAACATACATTTAAGATGATACAATTTCCATCGAAAAGATTTAAACAGTAATAAGCATTCATAGAAAACTTTTGAGTTTTGTTTAAGCTTTTAAGTTTACTTTTCTCAGATTATGACTTTAGTTCCTATTCCTGTAGGCCAATTTTAAGATCTTTTGATTAGTGTACCGAAATTTTCCCAACGATGTTGTTTTTGCTTCTAATATGACAATAGGAAATTTTACACGTAGCCATGTATTAATATACTAGGAAAAAAGATTTAAGTTTTGGGTTAAAGTTGTAGTTTTATTAGAATAGAATGAGAATTATAGTGTTATGATTTTAAAAATCATACGTTAATGATAATTATAAGATTTAATGATAAGGTATTAGCTTAATAGGATATAGCATAGTATTAAAGGCCAATCATTAGATTATATAAAAATTAAAGTTTAGATATAGGAAATTCACTTAAGTCATTGTTAGGTTTTATAGTTTAAGAATAAGTTTTAATTGTTATAGAATTACAGGACACTATGTTGAATCATAATAGGTTAATGGAGTAAATAAAAATTAAGTCATTTAAGTAAACTTATAGATTATAGTATAGTGTTAAGTTGACAATATCAATCGTTAAAAAATATTAGGAGTCGTGAACTTGGATTGAACCTAGAGTTACCTTAAAAAGTTTTGTATTAATCAGGGTTTAGAACAAAGAGTATAAAATGAATGATTTATTGAACACTATGGAAGATATTTTGAACGAACTGTATTCAAATTGTGCACCTGTGACCTTGATGTGAGTTTTGTGAAGCACGTCAGGTATCATGGAGTTCGAATTGTTTGCTTGGAACTTGCAAGTCTCGTGATGGTCTTGTGATGCATAATTTGTAAAGCGCGATATACATCATGGAATTTGTACACCCCCAGCAAGTAATTATTACACTGCTGGAAAGTATAGAAAATGGTATATAAGTTGGAAAAGGGTTGAATAAAATTGGCTTCAGTCCTAATCAGACTGTTCCCAGAAGAACTGCCTCCGAGTGGTCTCTTCTCTTCATCGAGATTCTCTGGTGCGGGTCCTAACTCACCCTCGGTCGGAACGGGTCTCCGACACAAGAGGACCAGAACGTTACTGGGGATCTCTAATGACACATTTAGTGTATTCAGGGAGCAAGTAGCTCTGAAAAATGTAGGGACCTTGAAGCCCAGATTGATGATTAAACCTTATGAAGACGCCCTGTAGATTCTGGCGAATGTGGACTCCTAGAACCAGATTTCCTTTTTGTACTCCGCAAGATGCCCTGAATTTCCCTCGTGATGTGGATCTCAAAACTATGTATACAAATAGGCAGATGCCCAGAAGTTTCCTAGGGCATGGAATCCATGAATCCTGATACACTTAAAAGTACCTAATAAATATTTGGCAACCTCAAAACTCCAGGCCCCCATACGAATTGAAAGATAAACGGATGTTTTAGGATTACAAGGTACATCTTAAGACGAGAGTTAACTACAAATATGGCGATAAGATTCTTTGGGTTCTGGAATCTGACCTTTGTTGTCCTGAGGACCCCAACGGGCTTGTAGGTCCACCTTCTCGGTTAAAACTATCAAGAAGACAAGAAAGTAGCTGAGAATATATAATGACAAAATTGTCATATACATGAGGCATGTAGCAGAAATAATGTGGACATTAGAAGCCAACTTCCTGATTAGCCCTTAAAATGTGGCCAGGTAGACTTATGGGATTGACGACCCACATAACCCAGATTCTTTTTGTTCTCAGTAATACTCAAGGACGTTACCTGGCGATGTGTAAGTAAAATCTCTTATATACCACTATTCATTCGCTCAAAAGGTCAGAAGGGTCCTAGAAGCCTAGATTGCTGGATCCCCTTCAAGAATACGTCCTAAATATGTGGAAACTCCTAATCCCAAGTTACGAAATCAATCTAAAATTCCAGCAGTAGTTTCTGGATTAAGAGGTAAACCTGAAACCAGAAATTACACTAAAAATGGCGAGATGATTCATTGGGTTGTGGAATCTGGCCTTACAGCCTCCTGCAAAAAAAGCCAAGCTGATGGCCAGATTCTCTATTACTACTAAGAGGGCGAGAAGCTGGTTCCTGGTGATTGGTAATGACAGATTTGTGGTACGGATATCGGAATTAGATCTGAAAAATGTGGGGACTGGGACTCCCAAATGCCTGATTAGCATTTAGAAAAATCCTGTAGGCTTCTATTTATGAGAACTTCCTTAAGCAAGGGAAAAATTAGCAACTGCCCATAAGTTTGCTGGTCATGGAAACTGATTTTCCTTGTTCCACATTAGTAACATAAGTAGAAGCTTTCTAGGGACAGAGTGTCTCAGATCCCTGTTTCATTCTCAGCAGTACGAAGAGATGTTTCCCAGTGCCATGGAATTCCAGACCCGTGGCTCCCAATAGAAAGACTCCACAATGTTCCTGTGGAATTGGAAACCAAGACCCTGGTGCCCTCCAAATATTCCTGCTAAACATGGTGCAACGTCTAAACCCAAGATCCTAATTCCGAATAGCTGAACTACCGGAAGTTTCTGGAGTATGAGGTAACCCTAAACTCAGGGCTTACATTCAAAAAAACCGAGATGATTACTTGTGTCCTGAATTTGGCGTTAGACGATCCAGAATCTAAATGGACTTGTAGTGCAATATTTTTGTTTAAACTATCGAGAGGACCAGAATGTTGCCGGACTTCTGGAATGACTGATTCATAATATCCACATAGGAAAGAGCTCTGAAAAATATGGGAATGTCGAAGCCCAGAGTCTTGTAGGCCTTAGCAAGATGCCCTGTACATTATAGGAATTGAGGCCTCGTGTAAACCAGATCGTATATTCTTCTTTGGCAAGAGCCCATGTAGTTTCCTGTATATGAGGGCTCCCATTCTCCAAATTCCTGCTTCGAAATCCTGATTCTTGTTTAGCCCTTAGCAAGATGCCCGGTAGATTTTTGGCATTGAGGACTCTTGAAATCCATATTCTTTATTCTTTCTTAGCAAGAGGCTGTTTATTTTCCTGTATGTGAAGATTCCCTTTACCCAGATTCCTGCTTTGAAACCCTGATCCTTCTTTAGCCCTTAGAAAGACGCCTTGTAAATTTTTAGGATTGAGGACATGTGTAACCCGATTCCTTATTCATACTTAGCAATAGATTGTGAAGTTTCCTATATATGAGGAATCCCATTCCCAACATTCATGCTTCAAATCCCTGATACATTTTTCTCCCTTAGTAAGACCCCCTGTAGGTTTTTGGGATTTGAGAACTCAAGTAACCCAGATTGCTTTTTCTCCCGTAGCAAGAGGGCATGTAGTTTCCCGTATATGAGGACTCCCATTACACAGATTCCTGCTTCATTCTCAGCAATACCCGAGATATTTCCTGATGAACATAGAATTCCAGTTGTTTGAATATACATAGAAAGACTCTTGTATAGTACCTGGGAACTGTAAGCCAAGTTACCAGATTCCCCTTAACAAGACATCGTACAAATGTGCAATATTCTAAGCCCAATATCCCAATTACCACCAGCCTGACCACAAGAAATTTCGGTATTTTGAGGTAGCCTGAAGTCAGGGATTTTGCTGCAAAATGCCAATTGTTTCCTGGGGAACTGGATTATGGCCGAAGATGTTCACAAGAAACAAAAAGAATTGTAGGTCCCGATGCTCGATTCCAACTATCTAGGGGACCGGAAACATCTTCGATCTGTAATTAGAGATTTTAGGTATCCACACAGCAAGTAGCTCTGAAAAATGTAGGGACCTACAAGCCCAGATTCCTCATTAAATTTATCAAGAGGCCATATAGATTTTGATGTTTGAGGACTGCCTGAACCCGGATTCTCTTCTCATTATCTGCAAGATGCCCTGATTATACCGGGTGACCCGGATTACAAAACTCTGTATGCAAATAGAAAAATGCCCAGCTTTTTCCCAGAGACGAGGAATCAGTGATTACTGATTAACTTTAAAAATATGTACTACATGCTTAGAAACCTCAAAAGCCCCAGCCCATATCAAATAGATGCACAAACGGAAGTTTTAGGATTACAGGGTACATCTTAAGACAAGTGTTACAAACAAATATGGTGAGATGATTCTTTCAGTCCTGGAATCTGGTTTAGTTGTCCCAAGGAAACCAACTGGATTGCAGGACTGGTTCTTGGTAATAACAATCAAGAAACCAGAAGGCTGCTGGGAATCTATCATGACACTTGTCCTTTCCAAGTGGCAAGTAGCTCTGAAGAATTTGGAGAACTAGAAGCCCACATTCCAGTTAAGTTCTTATAATGGAGCAATGTAGAATTCATGGATTGAGGCCTCCCATAACCCAGATTCCATTTTTTTTTAGAATTGGAGTCTCAGTCTGTCACCCAGACTGGAGTGCAGTGGCCACTCCCGGCCACCACAGCCTCACCTACTGGGCTCCGGGGATCCTACTGCCTCAGCCTTCCAAGTAGCTGGAATTACAGGCATGCACTACCATGCCCGGCTGATTTTTTGATTAACTGTAGAGATGAGGTCTCGCTGCAAAGGTGGGTCTCGAACCCACGGGCTCAGGCAATCCACTCACCTCAGCTTCCCAAAGGCGCAGGATTACAGACTGAGCCACCGAACCCGGCTTCAGATTCCTTTTTTATTATCAGAAACACACTTGGATATTTTCTGTTGACGTGGATGTCCAAATTCTTACATACCAATACTCATAGTGCCAGAACTTTCCCAGGGACTTGGAATCCAAGATTGCTGGTTCCCCCTTATGAATACGTCCTAAATATGTGGGAACCTCTAATCCCATATTCTGAATACCAAAACGAATGTGCAGAAGTATTTTCTAGACTACGAGGTAAACCTGAAGTCAGTGGACAGATTAACAAATGGTTAGGTGATCCTTTTATTGTGGAATCTGGCATTTCAGGACCCTGTGAAACAAACGGACCAGTAGACCGGATTCTCAGTTACCACTATCAAGAGGGCAGCACGTTCCTGGGGATTGGCAATGCCCGATTTCAGGTATGCATATAGGACGTTGCTCTGAATAATATGGGGATGAGGAATC
>NW_007246804.1:4022-5952 GCF_000164805.1 Carlito syrichta | reverse complement strand
CCAGGTATAAGTTGGCCAAGTAGTCAGCTAATGTGTTAAACCAGGTAACTAGTCAGGCGACTAGTCAGCTAAAAAGTTAAGTAACCTAGCTAACTCGTTATCCATCTACTTAAGTCCGTTAGATAACTCATTTACCAACTAGATAAAATAGTTAGCTGACTGGTTAACCGACTCATTGAATCATCTAGCTATCTCGTTAGTCAACTAGTTAAATCAGTTAACTAAGTCAGCTAGCTTACCAGCTAGCTAGCCAAGTCAGTTAGCTAAGTCAACTAGCTCATTAGTTAACTAACTATTTAAGTAAGCTACTTAAGTCTGATACCTAACTACTTAGGTAATTAGATAAGTCAGCTACTTATTCAGCTAGTTAAACAGTTAGCTAACTATTTAATTCAGTTAGTTAAGTCAGCTAGCTAACTAGTAATGTCAGCCAGTTAAGTCAGCCTGCTAAGTAGTTAAGTCAGTTAGCTAAGTCAGCTAGTTAAGTCAACTTTCTACTATAGTCAGCTGGTTAAGACAGCTAGCTAGCTAGTGAGCTAATGGGTTAAGTCAGCAAGTTGACTCAGGTAGCGAGCTAGGTAACTAGCAGGTTAAGTTAGCTGGTTGAGTCATCTAGCTAGCTAGTTAGCAAATGGGTTGAGTCAGCTGGTTGAGTACACTAGCTAGCTAGTTAGCTAACGAGTTAAGTCAGCTGGATGAGTCAGCTAGCTAGCTAGTTAGCTAATGAGTTAAGTCAGTTGGTTGTGTCATCTAGGTAGCACATCCGATAACGAGTTAAGTCAGATAATTAAGTCACCTAGATAGCACGTTAGATAACAAGTAAGCTAAATAGTTAGCTAACTGGTTAAGTCAGCTAGCTAGCTAGGCAGCTAACTATTTAAGTCAGCTTGCAAGCCGATAGCTAAGTATTTAAGTTAGCTGGGAACCTACATATCTAGCTAGTTAGCTAACTATTTATGTTAGTTGGTTAGCTAGGTAGCTAGCTGGTTAAGGCAGCTAGTTAAGTCAGCTGGCTTGGCAACTGGTTTGCTAGTTAGCGAGCTAGCTTAGTCAGTTGTTTAGCCAGCTGGATAGCTGGTTAATTCAGCTAGTTAAGGGAACAGGCTAGCCAAATGGCAAGGTAGGTAACTAGCTAGTTAAGTCAGCAAGATAACTGACATGTTAAGTCTGCTAGTTATGTCAGCTAGCTGGCTAGTTAAGTCAGCTAGATAAATCAGCTAGCTAGCTAGATAACTAGACAGCTAGCTAGGTATTTAGCTAGTTATTTCAGCTAGTAAAGACAGGTGGCTAGCTAGTTAAGTCAGCAAGATAACTGACTTGTTAAGTCAGCTAGTTATGTCAGCTAGCTGGTTAGTTAAGTCAGATAGAAAATCAGCTAGCTAGCTAGATAACTAGACAGTTAGCTAGGTATTTAGCTAGTTATTTCATCTAGTAAAGACAAGTGGCTAGCTAGTTAAGTCAGATAGCTAAGTCAGATAGCTAGCCAGCTGCCTAACTGGGTAGCTAACTCCTTTAGTCAGTTGTCTAGCCAGTTGGCTAGCTAGTTAGGTCACCTAGTTAACTCAACTCACTAACCAGCTGGATAGCTATGTAGCTAGATAGTTAAGTCAGTTGGCAAGCATATGGGATACGTATGTAGTTAACTAGCTAAATCAGCCTGCTAGCCACCTGGTTAGCTAGTGATATCAGCTAGATAATCAGCTGGCTAGCCAGCTGGCTAATGAGTTCAGTCACCTAATTGAGTCAGCAGGCTAGCCAGCTGGCTAGCTGGTTAATTTGGCTAGTTAATTCAAGTGGCTATCTATTGGCTAGCTAGGTAGCTAACTAGTTAAGTCATCTTGCTTGTCAGCTGGCTAGATGTTTAAGTCATCTAGAAAATTCAACTGGCTAGACACCTGGCTAGGTAGGTAGCTAGCTAATTAAGTCAGCT
>NW_007246804.1:0-3471 GCF_000164805.1 Carlito syrichta | reverse complement strand
GCTGACAAGCCAGCTAGCCTGCCAGGTAGCTAACTAGTTAAGCCAGCTGGCTAGTCATCTAGCCCACCAGGTAGTTAGCTAATTATGTCAGCTGGCTAGCCAGCTAGCCAGCCAACTACCTCCTCAGCTAGTTAAGTCAGCTAGCTAGCCAGCTAGCTAGTTAAGTCAGCTAACTTGTCTGCTAGCTAGTCAGTTTGGTTAAATCAGCTAGCCAGCTAACTAGCCAGTTATCTAGCTAGTTAAGGCAACTGGTTATACAGCTAGATAGCTTGTTTGCTAGCTAGTTATTTCAACTAGATAGCCTGCTAGCTAGTCAGCTAGCTAGTTAAGTCAGCTAGCACATCAGCTAGTTACTTAGCTATCTAGTCGGCTAGCAACTCAGCTAGTTGGACAGCTAATTAGTGGACTCACTTTTCCATCAGGTCAGCTAACTAGTCAGCTCCCTCGCCGGCCAACCAGCTCGTAAATTCATTGGCTCACTAGCCAGCCAACAGGTCAACTAACTTGTAGGCTCGCTCGCAAGCCAACAGGACAGCTAACTAGTCAACTTGCTCAACAGCTGACTAGTTAAGTCAGCTCACCTGTTGGCTCACTTGCCGGACAACTAGTTAAGGTTGTTCATCCATCGACTCACTCGTTGGCCAATGATTTATGTCAGCTCACCAGTCGGCTCTCTTGCCGGTCGACTTTTTAATTCTTCTGCCCAGTCAGCTCACTCGCCATCTGACTAAATTTGACTGACCAGTCAACTCACTCACCAGTCAACTAGTTAAGTCAGCTCAGCAGTCGGCTCACTTGCAGGCTGACTAGTTAAGTCAGCTGACAAGTTGGCTCAATCACCGTTCGACTACTTAAGTCAGATGACCCATTGGATCACTTGCCAGCTGACTCGTTACATCAGCTCACCTGTTGGCTCACTCACTGGCTGACTAGTTAAGTCAGATAACCGGTTTGTTGACTAGCCGGCCAACTAGTTAAGCCAGCCAACCTATAGACTGACTAGTCAGTCAACTTGTCAACTGACAAGTTAGCTAAGCTAGCTAGTCAGCCGATTAGTTAGGCCAGCTAACTAGTTGGTGAAATAGTCGGCTGACTACTTATGACAGCAAACCAGCAGACAACTAGTTAGCCGAGCTAACTAGTGGGTCAACTCGTCAGTCAATTCATTGACCAAGCTAACTATTTCGACTATTAGGCCACCTTGTTAAGCCAATTAACATGTCGTCCGAGTATTCAGCCAACATGTTAAACAAGCTTAGTCACCCGACTCATCAGCTAAATTGTTAAGTCACCCAGCTAACTCGTTAACTAACTAGTCAAGCCAGCTAGTTAACTCGTTTCCCAACAAGTTAAAACAGTTGGCTAACTCGTTAACCAACTTGTTAAATCAGCTAGCTATCTCGTTATTCAAGTAGTTAAGTCAGCTAGCTAAGCCAGGTAGCTAAATAGCTAGCTAGATTAGTCTGCTAGCTCACTAGTTAGCTAACTATTTAAGTCAGCTACTTAAGTCTGCTACCTAACTAGTTAGCTCATTATTAAATCAGCTAGTTATTCAGTTGGTTATATAGTTAGCTAATTATTTCATTCAGGTATTTAAGTCAGGTAGATAACTAGTTAAGTCAGCCAGTTAATCCAGCTAGCTAAATAGTTAAGTCAGCTAGCTTAGTCATCTAGTTAAGTCAGTTTTCTAAATTAGTCAGCTGGTTAATACAGCTAGCTAGCTAGTGAGCTAATGGGTTACGTCAGCAGGTTGAGTCAGGTAGTTAACTAGTTAAGTAATGGATTAAATCAGCTAGTTGAGTCAGCTGAATAGCTAGTTAGCAAATGGGTAGACTCAGCTGCTTCAGTAGGCTAGCTAGCAAGTTAACTAATGAGTTAAGTTGGCTGAATGAGTCAGCTTGCTAGCTAGTTAGCTAACGTGTTATGTCAGTTGATTGTGTCAACTAGCTAGCTTGTTAGCTAATGAGTTAAGTCAGATGATTAAGTCACCTAGCTAGCACGTGAGATAACAAGTAAACTAACTAGTCACCATGCTGGTTGAGTCAGCTAGCTTGCTAACCAGCTATTTAAGTCAGCTTGTTAGATAGGTAGCTAGCTAGTTAGCTAACAATTTAAGGCAGCTGGCCAGCTAGGTATCGAGCTAGTTAAAACCGTTGGCTAGCAAGCTGATTAGCTGGATAATTCAGCTAGTTAGTAGAACTGGCAAACCATCTGGCAAGGTAGGTAATTAGATAGTTAATTCAGCTAGATAGCTACCTGACCAGCTAGTGAAGTTTACGATTTAAATCAGCTAGCTAGTCAACTGACTAGCTGTTTAAGTCAGCTAGTTTAGTTAGCTGTCTAGCCAGCTGACTACATAGGTAGATAGCCGGATAAGTCAGCTTTCTAGCCAGCAGACTAGCTCGTCAATGCAACTAGTTAATTCTGATGGCTAGTCAGCTGGCTACGTAGGTATCTAGCTAGTTATGGGAAGTTGCTAGCCAACCTGCTGACTTAAGTCACCTAGGTATGTCAGCAGGCTAGCCATCTGGCTGGTAGGTACCCAGATATTTTAGGCAGCTGGCTAGACAGCTGACTAGCTGGTAAAATCAGCTACTTAAGTCAAGTAGCAACCAGCTACCTAGCTAGTTAACTCAACTCTGTAAATCATTTGGCAATCCAACTGGTTATGTAGATAAAAAGCTAGTTAAATCAGATGGCTAGCCATCTGGCTAGCTAGTTATTTCAGGTAGTTAAGCCAGCTGGGTAGCTAGGTAGATAACTTGTTAAGTTAGCTAGTTAAGTTAGCTTGCTAGCTTGTTAAGTCAGTGAGTTAAGACAGCTGGCTAGCCAGCTGGCTAGTTGGGTAGCTAGATAGTTAAGTCATCTGTATAGACAGTGAGCTAGCTAGTTAAGTAACCTAGTTATGTCAGCTCACTATACAGCTGGTTACCTAGGTAGCTAGTTAGATAATTAGCTGTCAAGCCAACGGGCTTCATAAGTAGCTAGCTAGTTAAGTCAGCTGGCTCTCCAGCTGGCTAGCTAGGCAGCTATGCAGTTAGGTCAGCCTGCTAGCCAGCTGGCTAGCTAGTTAAGTCACCTAGTTAAGTAAGCTGGCAAGACAGCTGGCTTGCTAGGTAGCTAGATAGTTAATTCAGATGTCTAGCATGCTGCCTAGCTATTTAAGTCACCTAGTTAAGTCAGCAGGCTAGCCAGCTGGCTGTCTAGGTAGTTTGCTAATTAAGTGAGCTGGCTAGTCAGCTGGCTAGCTACTTAGGTCAAGTAGTCAAATCAGCTATCTAGCAACCTGGCTAGCTATATAGTAAGATAGTTAATTCAGCTTACTATCAAGCAGGCCAGCTATTTAAATCAGCTAGATAAGTCAGCTGGGTAGCCAGCTGACTATCTAGTTAAGTCACCTAGTTGAGTCAACTGGTTAGCCAGCTGGCTAGCTGGTAAAGGCAACTAGTTTAGTCAGCTGGCTATCCAGCT
>NW_007246803.1:2245-8027 GCF_000164805.1 Carlito syrichta | reverse complement strand
CTGACTAGCCAGCTGATTTAATGTCCTAGCTACCTAGCTAGTCAGCTGACTTAACTAGCGGAAATAACTAGTGAGCCAGCTGGCTACCCATCTGAAGTAACCAGCTTTATAGCTAGCTAGCCAGCTGGCTAGACAATTGACTTCACCAGCTGACTTAACAAGCTAAATAGCTGGTTAGCCAGCTGAGTAAATTAGCTGACTTTACTAGCTTGCCAGCTGGCTAGCCAAGTGACTTAACTGCCTAGCTACATAGATAGCCAGCAGTCTAACCTGCTGACTTAACTAGCTGACTTAACTAAGTAGCCAGTTAGCTAGCTAGCAGACTTAACTAGCTACATACCTAGCTAGACAGCTTGATAGCCAGCTAATTTAACTAGCTGACATAACTAGATAGCCTGATGACTTGCCAGCACACTTAACTAGCTACCTAGCTACATAGCCCTCTGGCTTGACAACAGATTTAACTACCTAACTACCTAGCTAAACTGCTGCCAGCAAGCTGAATTAACTACGTAACTTAACTGCCTAGCCATCTTGGTAACCAGCTAGTTTAACTAACTAGGTAACCTGCTAGATAGCTGGCTAGCCAGCTGACTAAACTAACTGACTTAACTAGCTAGATACCTATCTAACCAGCTGACTTTACTAGCTGACTTAACTAGCTAGCTACCTAGCTAGACAGCTGGCTCATCAGCTGACTTAACTAGTTTACTTAACTAGCAAGCCAGCTGACTGTCCTGCTGACTTAATTTGCTGACTTAACTAGCAAGCCAGCTGCCGGGCCAGCTGAATTAACTACCTGACTTAACCAGCTAGCCTGCTGGCTAGCCAACTGATTTAACTAGTTAGCAGCTGGGAAGCCAGCTGAATTAACTAGCTGATTTGAATACCTAGCCAGCTGGCTACCCAACTGACTCAACTAGCTGAATTAACTAGTTAGCCAGCTGGCTAGCCCGCTTACTTAACTAGCTCTCTACCTAGGTATCTAGCTGGCTAGTGAGGTGACGTGCCTAGCTGACTTAATTAGCTTGCCAGCTGGCTAGCCAACTGATTAAGTAGCTACGTTACCTAGCTAGACAGCTGGTGAGCCAGCTGACTTAACTAGCTGATTTAAATTGCTGGCCTGCTTGCTAGTCAGGTGAATTAACTAGCTTGTTATATATCTAGACATCTGGCTAGCCAGCTGATTAAACTAGGTGACTTAACTGACTAGCCAGCTGTCTAGCCAGCTGACCTAATTAGCAAGCTACCTAGTTAGCCAGCTAGCTAGGCAGCTGACTTACCTAGGTGACTTAACAAGCTAGTCAGTGGAATAGACAGTTGACTTAACTATCTAGCTACCTAGGTAACCAGCTGTATAGTCAACTGACTAAACTAAGTGACTTAACTAACTAGCCTGCTGGCTACCAGGCTGACTTAACAACTTAGGTACCGAGCCAGCCAGCTGAATAGCCAACTGACTTAACTAGCTAGCTACCTACGTATCCCACTGGCTTGCCAGCTGACTTAACACCTAGGTACCTAGGTAACCAGCTGACTAGTGAGCTGACTTAACTAGATTACTTAAGTAGCTATATAACGGGCTAGCCAGCTGAATTAACTAGGTAGCTACCCATCTAGTCAGCTGGCTAGCTGGCTAGCCAGCTGACTTAACTCACTGAATTAACTAGCTTGCAATCTGACTTAACCAGCTGACTTAGTCAGCTAGCTACCTAGCTAGCAAGCTGGTTTATCTAGCTGGCTTAACTAGCTAGCTGTATAGCTAGCTATCTAGCTAGGCAGCTGACTTAAGACACTGACTTAACTAGCCACCTAGCTACCATAACTAGCTGACGAAGATAGCTAAACTCCTAGCTAGCCAGCTGACTTAACTTGCTGAAATAACTAGCTAGACAGCTGGTTCCAACGTGACTTACTTAGCTGACTAAACTTGCAAGCTAGCTGGTTGCCAGCTGACTTAATTAGCTGAATTAACCAGCTAGTCAGCTGGCTAGACAGCTGAATTAACTAGCTGGTTACCTATCTAGCCAGTAGGCTAGACAGCTGCCTTACCTAGCTGACTTAAGCTGGCAAGCTGGCTAGCCACCTCACTTAACTTGCTAGCTATCTACGTAGCCAGCAGGCTAGCCAACTGTCTTAACTACCTGACTTGAACAACTATTCTGGTGGTTAGCAAGCTGACTTGTCTAAATAGCTACCTACATAGCCAGCTGGTTAGACAGCTGAATAAACTAGCTGACTTAATCAGTTAGTCAGTTGTCTAGCCAGCTGACATAATTCGCTGACATCACTAGCTAGCTAGGTAGCTATCTAGCTGACTTAACTAGCTAGCTACCTACCTAGCAGGTTGGCTAGCCAGCTATCTTAACTAGCTGAATTAGACAACTTGCCAGCTGGCTAGTCAACAGACTTAAGTAGCTCACTACCTAGCAAGCCAGCTGACTAGCCAGCTTACTTAAGTAGCTGACTTAACCAGCAGCTACCTAGACAGCCAGCTGGCTTAAATAGTTAGCTAACTAGCTAGCTATATAGTTTGCCAGCTGACTTAAATAGTTAGCTAACTAGATAGCTACCTAGCTAACAAGTTGACTTAAATAGTAAGCTTCCTTGCTAGCTAACTGTTCTAACCAGCTAGAAAACTAGTTAGATAAATCGTTATCTAACGCACTAGCTAGGTGACTTAATCGTCTGACATCTTGTTAGCTAATGAGCTGGCTATCTGACTCATCCAGCTGACTTAACTCATTAGCTATCTAGCTAGCTGTTTGACCATCCAGCTGACTTAACTCGTTAGCTAACTAGCTAGTAGCCTACTCAACTAGCTGACTTAATTCGTTTGCTAGCTAGCTAGCTGACTCAAACAGCTGACTTAACCTATTAGTTAACTAGCTAACAACCTGACTCAACCTGGTGACTTAAAACTTTATCTAATTAGTTAGCTAGATGTCTTAACCAACTGACTAAATTAGAAAGCTGGCCTAACTAGCTGACTTAGCTAACTGACTTAACTACTTGGCTAGCTGACTTAACTGGGTGACTTAACTTCTTAGCTAGCTGACTCAACTAGCTGAATTAAATAGTTAGCTACCTATTTAACTAGCTGGATAATGAGCTGACTTAACTAAAGCAAACTAGTTAGGCAGCAGACTTAAGTATCTGACTTAAATAATTAGCTAACTAGTGAGCTAGATGACTTAGCTAGACCAATTACCTAGCTAGATAGTTAACTAGTTATCTCACTCACTTAGCTAGCTGACATAACTAGTTAGGTTGTGAGATAGCTAACTGAATTAATGAGTTGGTTAATGAGTTAGATAACTGCTTTAACTAGTTGGTAAATGAGTAAAATAGCTGACTTAACTAGTTGGTTAACGAGTTAGTTAGGTGACTTAACTTGTTGGTTGACGAGTCGCCTGACTAGTTAGCTGGGTTAACACGTTGGCTGACTTCTCGGCTGACATGTTAGCTTGCTTAACAAATTGACCAACTAATCAGCTGACGCATGCGCTGCCATAATTAGTTGGCTGGCGTGAGCCGACTGGTGAGCTGACTTAACTAGTCTGCTGGTGAGTAAGATGACTACTTAGCTAACCTGTTTGCCAGCGAACGAGCTGTCAAGTTATTTGACCAGTTGACTGGCTTGAACGCCGGCTATTATGTTTACCTGTTATCAGGTGAGCAAGGAGACTAGTTATCTGACATGATGGAAAGTGATGGAGCCCACTAGTTAGCTCAACAGGTAGCTGAATTGCTAGCCGACTTGTTAGCTAAGTAACTAGCTGATTTGCCAGCTGACGTAATTAACTAGCTTACTAGCTAGTTTTCTATCTAGCTGACATTACTGTCTAGCAAACAAGTTATCTAACTGTCTAGCTAGCTGACTTAACTAGCTAGCTAACTGGCTACTTAGATGGCTAGCTGACTTAACTATCTACCTGACTAGCTAGCTGAATAGCTAACTGAATTAAGTGGCTAGCTGACTAGCAACCTGACTAGCTAGCTCACTTATCTAGGTGCCTGAATATTTAACTGACTTGTTAACTCACTTAACTAGCTAGCTGGCTACCTACTTGACTTAACTAAGTGACTAACTTGTTGGCTGGCTAGCTGGCTAGCCAGATTACTTAACTAACTAGCTACATTGTTGGCTATACGGCTAGCCAGCAGTCTTAACTAACTAGCTACCTGGCTGACTAGCTGGCTAGACAGCCAGTGATCTAGCCAGTGGGTTGGCCACCTGGGCAGCCAGCTGACTTAAAAAGCCATTCAGCTAGTTGGACATTGGAATAGCCAACCAGCTTAAATAGCCAGCCAGCTGGTTGGACAGTGGACTAGCCAGCCAGCTTAAACAGTCAGCCACCATGCTGGTCAACCAGCTAGCCAGTTGGCTTAACTTGCTGGCCACCTAACAGACCAGCCTGCTAACCAGCTGGCTTAACTTGCCAGCAACCTAGCTAGCGAGCTGGCTAACCAGCTGTCTTAACGAGCTGATATAATTGATAGTCATCCAGCTAGCAAGCTGGCTTAACTAGCGAGCCACCAAGTGAGCTGGACAAGTAACCAGCTCACTTAACTCGTTGAATAAACTAGCAGGCAAGCAGGCTAGCAGCTGACTTAATTAGCTAGCTACCAACCTAGACAGGTGGCTAACCAGTTGACTTAACTAGCTGACTTAACCAGCTATCCAGTTGGCCAGCCAAGTGACTTAACTCACTAGCTACATAGCTAGCCAGATGGCTAGCCACTTGTATTAACTAACTGACTTAACAAATTAGCCAGTTGACTAGCCTGCTGACTCAACTAGTTTACTTAACATGTTAGCCAGCTGGCTAGACAGCTGACTTAATTAGCTGACTTCACTAGATAACCAGGTGGCTAACAAGCAGATTTAACTAGCTAGCTACCTATGTATCCTGCTGGATTGCCTGCTGACTTAACTACCTAACTACTTAGTTAACCAGCTTGCTAACCAGCTAACTTAACTAGCTGTCATAACTAGCTGCTCTGCTTTGTAGATAGTTGAATTAACTAGATTGCTACATAGCAAACCTGCTGTGTATCCAGCTGAATCAACTACGTGAGTTATCTAGCTAGCCAGCTGTCTTTCCAACTGACTTAACTAGAAAGCTACCTAACTAGCCAGCTGGCTAGTCATCTGACTTAACTAGGTGATTTAACTAGCTAGTTAGCTTGTTAGACAGTTGACATAACTAGCTAGCTACCTAGCTAGCAAGCTGGCTAGCTAGCTGACTTAACTAGCTGACTTAATTAGTTAGCTAGCTGACATATCTAGCTGACTTAACTAGCTAGCTTCCTAGCATACCAGCTGACTTAGCTAGCTGAAATAACTAGCGAGCCATCTGGCTGCCCATATGACGTAAATAGCTTTTTAACTAGCTAGCCTGCTGGCTAGACATCTGAAATATCGTTCTGACTTAACTAGCCAACCAGCTGGTTAGCCAGCTGACTAAAGTAGCTGATTTAATTAGCTGGTCAGCTGTATAGTCACCTGACTTACTTGCCTAACAACCTAGCTAGCCAGCTGACTTAATTAGCTGATTTAATGACGTATCCAACTGACTCGCTATCTACCTAGCTATCTAGTGATCTACCTAGCTAGAGAGCTGGATAGTCAGTTGACTTAACTAGCTGACATAACTAGATAGCCTAAAGGATAGACAGCTGACTTATATAGCTACCTACCTACATAGCCTGCTGGCTTGCCAGCTGACTTAACAAATAACTACCTAGCTCACTTGCTGGCCAGCAAACTGACTTAACT
>NW_007246803.1:0-1023 GCF_000164805.1 Carlito syrichta | reverse complement strand
GAAATACCTAGATAGCCAGATGGTTAGTCATTTGACTTAACTAGCTTTTTAACTAACTGACCAAATGGATAGCCAACTGACATAATGAGTTGACAACTAGGTAGCCAGTTGTTTGCCAGCTGACTTAACTAGCTGACTTAACAAGCTAGTCAGCTGTTAAGTCTAGCCTGCTGGCTAGCCAGCTGAATTACCTAGCTGACTTAAGCTTGCAAGCTGGTTAGCCAGCTCACTTAACTATCTTGCTAGCTACCAAGCTGGTAGGCTAGCCAGCTGAATTAACTGGTTGCATTTAACAGCTAACCTGCTGGCTAGCATGCTGACTTATCAAGCTAGCTACCTACCTAGCCAGCTGGCTAGACAGCTGCCTAAACTAGCTGTCTTAACCAGCTAGCTAGTTGCCTAGACAGCTAACTTAACTTGCTAAATCACTAGCTAGCCAGGTAACTAGCTGACTTAACTATCTAGTTAACTACCTTGAAGGTGGTTAGCCAGTTTTTTATTTAGCTAGATTAACCAGCTAACCAGCTAAGTAGCCAACTGAATTAACTAGATCGCTACCAAGCTAGCCAGCTGGGTAGCCAGCAGACTTAACTAACTGACTTAAATTGCTAGATACCTATATAGCCAGCTGAATTGAATAGTTAGCTAACTAGTTGGATACCTAGCTAACAAACTGAGTTAATAGTTTGTTGCCTAGCTAGCTAGCTGACTTAACAAGCTAGCTAACTAGTTAGCTTAGTCATTATATAATGTGCTAGCTAGGTGACTTAATTATCTGACTTAACTCATTAGCTAATGAGCTAGCTAGCTGACACAACCAGCTGACAATTCGTAAGCTAACTAGCTAGCTAGCTGACACATCCAGCTGACTTAACTCAGCTAACTAGCTAGCTAGACTACTCAAGCAGCTGAGCTAACCTGTTTGCTAACTAGCTAGCCAGTTGACTCAATCAGCTCATTTAACTCGTTTGTTAACTAGCTAACAACCTGACTCAACCTGCTGACTTAATCTGTTAGCTCACT